>NW_027636300.1:0-25047 GCF_903797595.1 Erithacus rubecula
TGTGACATCACAGAATGGCCGTGTGACATCCCTGGGCAGATTGTGTGACATCACAGCAATGCTGTGTTCACAGATCACAGAGGCTGTGTGACATCACAAGGCAATGTGCACAGGGGTTGTGTGACATCATCTGGGCTGTGTGACATCACAATGACTGTGTGACATCACAGGGTGCTGTGTGACATCACATGGGTTGTGTGACATCACAGGGCTGTGTGACATCACAATGACTGTGTGACATCATAGGGTGCTGTGTGACATCACAGGGGCTGTGTGACATCATGGGGGGTTGTGTGTCATCATAAGGTTCTGTGTGACATCACAGGGGCTGTGTGACATCATGGGGTGTTGTGTGACATCATAGGGTGCTGTGTGACATCACAGGGTGCTGTGTGACATCATAGGGTGCTGTGTGACATCACAGAGCTGTGTGACATCATAGGGTGCTGTGTGACATCCCAGGGCTGTTTGAGGTCACTGGGGAGGTCACTCTGCCCCGTTCCCCCCTCACAGTCCAACGCTGCTCGTGCACAGTCGGTCCCCTGTCCCCCCAGGTCCCCCCTGCCCCTGGTGCTGCAGCCTCCCCCAGAGGATGTTCCATGACCTCTGTCCCCAGAGCCTGACACGGGGACAGGGGCCGGGCCCTGGGGGTGGCACAGGGGGACAGGGACCCCCCGGCAGCGTCCCCGTGTCCCAGGGCCAGAGCCTGGGCCAGGGCTCCTGCATCCTGTTATGAGCCAGGGGCTGAGAGCATTTGAAAAATCCCCAGCACAGGCAGCAAAACCAGATTTAATATTGAGCTGCAGCACTGTGATAAATGATCTCCCTGAAGGTGTAAATAAGATTGTTAAGAGTTGGAATTGTCACTTACCTTATCATGTTACATTGTTCTGTATGACCCCAGTTCATTCTTTAATCCGGTTGTTGTATTCCCTTCCTTAAATCCAGTTTTGTTTATTCCCTTCCAGTTTGTTCCTGTTACTTCCCACTTCTCCCTCTCCCCTGCCTCATTTCTGGCCTGGCTGCTGCTGCTCCCCTCCTGTCCATCAATTGAAAGAACGCGCCCAACATGTAAAATCGCAAAGCTCCCGAAACACCTCTCTACAGGGGAGTTCCCTTGAAGAGAAAAAGCCCCTGGAAAAGCGAGACAATACAAGATTCGGGAACCCTCCAGGCACCATACAGTCAGCTACAGGACCAACTGCTAAAAATTGCCTTTGTCCTCCAGTTGTGAGCTCACCATCTCATGAAAAGCGACTTAACATACAAACAGCCCTAAACAACACCACACACAATAAATCCATGGGCACTCTTATAACCTGCAACCTCCTCCATTCTGTGAGAGTTCCCAGGGTGTGGCGCACTTCTTTTTGGGTGTGTTAGGCAGCAGTACCACCATATGAATGTTCCCTTAACTTCTCTGCTGCTTTAGTAATAAGAGTGGCGTAGTTAAAGGCTTCGGTTCTGGTTATTTTTAACTTCGGGATTACGGGACTCCCATTCCCGGCCGGCCCTGGGCACTCACCCCCAGGCCTCCTCTTTCCTGGGAAACCCGACCTGGGCACGGGGCTCTCCGCCTCTCTGGGATTGATGATCACCCACAGCAAAGGGAGAGAACAGGAGAAAGCGAGAGAAGGAGATTGGCAATCAGGGCTCGCAGTGCAGCGCCCAGTCCTGCTCCGCCGGGGCTCGGAGCCGCAGCGCAGGAAAAATGGATCCGCGGCTGGCGGTGCTTGCCCGCGCTCTGGGCCGGAGGCGGCGGGTTGCAGGCGGAGCTGGAGCGCAGGCCCGGGAGCTGAGCACAGCCCGGCCCGGGGGTCCCGCAGGGCGCGGCCGAGGAGGGTCCCGGGGGATCCCGGGAGGGGATCCAGGCGAATTCCCGGGAATTGCCCCGTGCCCGCCCCCCGCGCTCCCTCGGGCGCTGTGCCTTTTGCGTTCCGCAGCCGGCGGCAATGCCGGGATCTGCCCAGCGACCGGTGACGCCTCTGAACACTCGGGCTGCCATTGGCTGGCAGGAAAGAGCGGGGCCAATGGCGGGGTGGTAGGCGGAGGTGCCGGAGGGCTCAGGGGCGGGGCCCGCAGCAGAGCAGCGCCATGGCTCCAGCGCTGGGGCGGGGGCGCCTCCGGGGGCCCCCGGGGTCGGCCAGAGCGAGGGGGGGACCCCCGGGCCCCGGAACTCTTGATCGCCCATTCCGGAGCACGGAGAGGCCCCTACACCCCATTCCCGGGCGCCTTGATCCCCCCCGACCCCCATTCCCGGCCTGGTCGCTCCACCCTTTCACCCCCTTATTCCGGCACCAGTAACCCCGGGCAACCCCTTTCCCGGGCCATCCCGCCTCTCCTGCCGCAGAGTCCCCTTCTCCTTGACCCAGAGACCCTCCTGAACCCCTATTCCTGCCTTTCCCAGCACCCAGCCCCTCCTTCCCTCAGCACTGAGGGCCACCCTTGACCCCTATTCCCGGCCATCCGGCTTTTCCCCGCCGCTGTGCTGCAGGTGGGACACCGGGGACCCTTGGAGCTCCCTTTGCTGCATCCAGGGAACCCCTGCTGCAGGTGATTTCCGCCTGTGCCCTCCTGTCCCACGGCAGCGTCCGCGGATCCCATGGGCTCGCCAAGGACGGCCGGGAATTCCTCTCCTTCCAGCTGCGATCCGGGACATTCGTGGTGGCCGCCGGCGCTGCCCAGGTCACCAAGAGGTGCTGGGAAACTGAGGAGATCGAGGCTGAGGAATTCACACATGACCTGGGGCACACCTGCCAGGAATGTCTCTGGAAATATGGCAGGGATGAAACCAGAAGGGGAAGAAACCCATGGAAGTTCCCTCCTGGAGTGCTCTGCCTGGGGTGTTCTGTGCAGTGCGGCAGACAGTGAGAAACACTCCTAGGCTGTCACTCATCACAGTTCTCAGGGTTTTGGGTGAGATGCTTGCAGCAGATCCAGTGCTGAGGGGAGTTCAGGGGGGTCCCTTAGCATTTGGGGTCCCCTGGAATTTGCAGAGAACCCCCCGGTCCCCCCAGGATCTCCCTGAACACGCTGGCACTGCCCCAGTGCAGTGAGAAGGTTCATACCCAGCACGGGGTCCCAGCTCTGTCACCGGCATCGCCCAGGTACCCCCAAAACCTCCCGGGAACCCCAAACCCCCCGGGGCTCCGCTGCCAGAATCAATGGGAATGGTGTTGGTCTTTTAAGTGCAATTTCAGTGGAGCCTTCCAATTGACGGCTCTTTAAATTGGCGCTGGTAGAGACAATCCCTAAAATCCACCCTGGGGGACAAAACATCCCCTACAGGGGGTTGTAGTGGGGGTCCCGTAAAAATGTCACTTTCAGCCGTCATGATCCCCCCTTAAAAGGGGCCTTTGGGGCTGTACCCCACTAACACCCTAAAATGGGGAGGAAAAAGCACCCGTGTACTGGTGGGATCCCCCCCCCCCAAAAAAAAAACAAACTCAAAAAGAGAACAGTTCCTCTTCAAATGGACCTGAAGAGCCTTAAACGCCCTCAAAGAGGGACAGGATCCCCTCCTGTGCTGGGGCCGCTCCGAGCCGGGAACTCTCCCGTTCGCTGCACTCGGGGGGAGCCCCGAACGACGACGGGTCCTGGGCTGAGCCCCCCACTCAGCCGGGGGTGCGGAGGGAACTGGGGGGCTGGGAGGGGACTTGGGGATCCTGGGTTAACTGGGGGACCCTCAGTGGGTCCCACTTCCCTCTGTCCCCCCTATTGCACCACTTTCCATTGTTCCCCCCAAACCTTGCTCATCCTCGCTCGGTTTGGGGGTGACCCAGCCCTTTCCCTTCGTGTCCCGGTCTGGCCACGCGGCCAGAGGGTCGGAGAAAGGGGAGGAAGAGGAGGAAGAGGAGAGACGGAGGAGGAAGGATAAGGAGGATCGAGAGGAGGCACCATGTGCGTTCCCCGCTCTCTGTATCCGCAGCTCCTTCGCCCCCAGACCATCGCCCCCCGCATCCCGCAGGTGCCCGGGGAGGGGGAGCTCACCCCAAATATCCTGGGTGGTTTTTTTTTAAGAGGGGAGGGGTATTTGGAGCTGACACGAAATATATTTGGGGCTCCCTGTTTCATTCTTTCTGCCGGTGCGGGCGGCGCCATGTTTGGAGCTTGCAGCGCTCCAGAGCCGAGCCAAAGATGCCCCTCGTGGGGACATCGGGGGGTCCCCGGGAGGTGTTTTTGGGGGTCCCGGTGGCAGCAGAGCCCCGGCGGGGGCGGGGGGATGCGGGTCTTCCCGCAATGGGGGTTGGGCTTCCCGGGCCGGGCCCTGCGAGCTCTGCCGGGGCCCGTGGGGACCGCGCGGGGCCGGCGGCATCGGCGGGGGGACACCGGATTGGGGGAGCCCCGGGAGAGCCGCGGCTTCCCTGAGCGGGACCCCAGAGAGAGGAGAGCCCCAGAACCCCAAAGCGGGACCCCGAGAGGGGGGAGGGACCCCTGGGATTGCCGGGACCCCGGCAGGGGTGCTGGGGCTGGAGGGGCGCGATGGCCACAAAGGGGTTCGGGGGTCCCAGTGCCAGGAATGGCTGCTCCCAGTATGAGCCCGGTCACTCCCAGTATGATCCTGGTCACTTCCCCTCGGTGCCTGTGGGATCCCTGTTGCTCCCAGTATGAACCCAGTCATTCCCTCTGATGATACAATTTGCCCCCAGCAGGGTCCCACTTGCTGCCAGTTCCTCCAGCTTTTGTCCAGTGTGTTCCCAGTTCTCCCAGTTGCCCCCAGTACAGTCGCAATCACTCCCGGTCTAACAGAGTATGTGTAAGGCTTTGCTAATCAAACCTTCCTAAATTAGGGAACACGGCCAAAAGACCACTGAAACTTGCTTAAGGAAAACGTGTAGGCGAAGGAGGCAGAGACGTAAGGAAGGGGAGAATGCTGGAAAGCCCCAGGGGTCAGCACAAACACATCCTATGGACCCCGACCACAAAATCCCCCAGCCTTTCACCTAAGGGAGGCACAGAAACCGAGGTCAAAATTACAGCATTACGGGAACCAGCAAGGGGAATTTTAATTAAGAAAAGGAATCCACCACTTTTCTTTTACTTTATGTAATTGATAATCATTTTTGGCTGCATATGGGAAAAGGGAGCGTGGGCAGAAGGTAACCTCCATCAACCATTTAAGTGGTGCTTGATTAGATAGGAAGATCAGCATGTGATACAGACTATTACAACTCCTGGAGCACCTAGTTTCACAATCACTCTGTGCCAAATAGTGCCCATATGCCCTTGCTCAAATCTGAAAGGATTCTATTTCTGTCCTAGCTCCAACCCCGGACGAGGGTATTGTAATAGCCCTGGACAGTATTATTGTGCACACTGGGGATGTGAAACAATTACATCACACTGGAATCCAGGAGCAGGAAGAAATAAAGCTCTTATTGTAGAATAGAAACCAAAAAAATGTATACCTCCCAAGAGAGAATGCAGCGGGGGAATAATCCAAACAGGACAAGTGATGATTATTCCCAGAGTCACATACCACCCTGAAGAATTTGTGTATGATAATCAGAACTCTCCAAACCATCAATTACAAAAACGAGAACCATTTATCACTTTGACTATAGCCACCCTGATGGCTGTAGGAATTGCAGCTGCAGGGACAGGGATAACCTCACTTGTGCAGCAGAACCAAAAGTTTCTATCACTTGGAATAGTTGTAGATAAGGATGTAATTCCAATTGAAAAATCAATCAGTGCATTAGAAAAATGGATAAGATCGCTGTCAGAAGTATTATTGCAAAACCACAGGGGACTTGACCTTATGTTTTTACAACAAGGAGGATTATGTGCTGCACTAGGGGAACAGTGTTGTGTTTAAGCAGACCATACTGGAGTTGTTAGGATTACCATGACTGAACTCAGGGAGGGCCTAGAGAAACAAAAACAAGAAAGAGAACTGCAGCAGAGCTGGTATGAGTCCTGGTTTAACCATTCTCCATGGCTAACTACCCTACTGTCCACTCTTGCAGGACCCCTAATATTGGTGATTTTAGTGTTGACCTTTGGACCAAGTATTTTTAACAAAATCATTCAATAGTCAAAAGAAAGCTGGATGCCCTGCACTTAATGTTGGTAAGAGCACAGTATGAGCCTATACAGGATGAAGGGTTAGAACTGAGCCACGCAGAATTGCAAAGATTTGATCAGCAAAGTGATAAAAAGGGGGAATTGTAACAGAGTACGTGTAAGACTTTGCTAATCAAACATTGCTAAATTAGGGAACACGGCCAAAAGACCACTGAGACTTGCTTAAGCTAGCTGAAAGATTATGTCTGTAATAACCACAAACATCTGTATGTGTATGTGATCAGTTTGTGGATGCTTGCAAAAAAAGATAGGAAAAAGTCGACCAATGGCTAAGAGAAGAAGACCACAGCCTTCCTCCCCACAACCACCAGGAGCCAGAAGAGCCCCCAGCAACTGGCTGTGCAGACACAGAAAGAACGTGAGAAGATGCTGAAAGGCACGGACACGGGAGAAGATGAAAATAACAGAGGGACTGACACGGAGTGGGGTGCGCGCCGCTGGTGGAGCGGAGACTCCCCGGACCCCAGCACTGATTTGCTTATTGCTGCTTGATCAATAAATTCTTTATTGATTCCATTTATTGGATTTGATCAATTTATTACAATGCAGACCTAGAATGGGGCATGAACCGGGAATGGGGACAGGGAATGGGAATGCAGTCAGGGACTGGGAATTCTGCACTTGTCATGGGGACAGGGACCTCGACAGGGAGCAAGACCTGGAATATGAGACAGGGATAGGGAACGGAATTGGGAATGGGACTAGGAAAGGGAACAGGGAATGTGTTCAGGGACCATGAACGCCGATGGGAATAATGCAGTGGGACTGAGAATGGGACCAGGTGTGGGAAGGGGACTGGAAGGAGGACAGGGACCAGGAATTTGGCTGATAGAATGGGGACAGGGAGCTGGACTACAAGACTTAGAGCATGAAGGGAACACGGAATAAGGGACAGGGTCTGGAACTACAGGATCGCGACCAAGACTGAGAATGGGACGGGGAATGGGGACAGGGGACTGGGAATGGGACAGGGATCAGGACTGGCACCGGCTGTGGGAATTGGTTGTGGCTTTAGATCTTCCCAGAGCAGAGCAGCTGCTGGCTGCTGAAAAGTTGTTTCTTGTCAAGGCACGTCAGGCTCCAAAGGCAAAGAGCCCAAGGCTCTCCAGTCCCTGTTCAATCTCTCTGCCATAAAGTCCCGATGGAAGCAGGAGCAGCTCTCTGCTGCAAGAGGTGGAAGCTGCGGCTGGTGCAGAGTCTCCAGAGGCAGATGCTCCCTGGCCTTTCTTCTTCTGATCTTTTCTTCTTCATCTTCCTCTTCTTCTCTCCCATGCTGGTAGTGGTGATGATGATGATGGTGGAGGAAGGGAGAGCGACAAGACAGGAGCGAGAGAGAGCTCTGGCTCCAATACACAGATTTTTATTGACAAATTACCCAATGAGCCAAAAGCAAGAACCTAAAGCATTTCTCCTAAATCTATTAGAATTCTGTTTTTTTTAATATGAAAGTTTACATATAACTTCTGCACATGGCCTATCTGTTTTATCTGAATTGTATAAGAAATATTCTTACTATATTTTTATTCTGTCTAGAGCTGTGTGTTTGAGCTCTCACTGCAGCTTGTTTTTCACATCAGATTCTAAGGCTTTGACATTTTAAGGAATGTAAAATATATTTTCCTTGCTTCAAACTAAGATATATACTTCTACTTCATATCTATGCAAACTAATCTTTTGTACTTTCTTAAAACTAAAGCACCGACATCTATTTCATGTCTGTGTGGCTTAATGTACTTTAATTTCTAAAAGGTTTTTAATTTAATTTCTGTCTTCTGATCACTCTCCTGAGGGATTCAGAGAGGCTTCTGTGTTACACACTCCCGTGCTGGGAATGGGGACAGAAACTGGGAAAGGGACATGGGAATGGAAAGAAAACCAGAACTGGGAATGAGAATAGGACAGGGAATGTTGAAATAGCAATTAGAGACAGAATATGGGATGGGCATGAAGATGATGGGACTGGGTTTGAAAATGGGAATATGGGAACAGGATTGGGAAAGGGAATATGGGAAATGGACAGGAAATATAGAAATGCAAATATGAGAATTGGAGTGGGACTAGGAATACACAGAAAGTAAGAGGACTGGGAGTATGGGACTGGTAATATGGGAACAGCAACACGTCATAGAATAGGGGATGGGGAAAGGGAATGAGAGCAGGAATGGAATCTGGACTCAGATGGGAACAGGAGTAGGGTGAGATACGAATGGGCTGGGGGCAAGGGGAGTGACAGGGAGGAGAGGGAGATCCTGGACATGGGACAGCAGGGGCTGGGACACAGGGACAGTGTCATGGAAGAGGGTCCTTGATCAGCTGCCCCAGAACCTCCATGAGGGTCTCGCAGTGTAGGCTGGAGCAGTTTAGCCTGGGGTGCACAAAGACGGGAGAATACCCATGTACCTCCCAGAAACCCTCAATTCCCTGAAATCCATGTCCCTCACATCCCCTGAAATATGCCTCCCATGTCCCAAACCATGTCTTAGTTGACCATCTTGATTTTTACCTGGATGTGGGTGTTGGGGAAGGACAAAGAGAAATGAAAAGAAAATCCAGTCCATGGGGAGCCAGGAGGATATGGAGCCCCCAGCCAGGTGTCTTCCCAACATGGATCAGCAGCACCAGGGCTCAGCGGGGCTCTGCCCTCTGGGGGTCACTGGGGATCATCCAGCGTGGATCCTGTCATGGGGATGGAGCTGGAGCAGCACACGAAGCTCTTCCTGCCCTCAGGGCACTCGCAGGGCTTCCCTCAGTGGAGACTTCGTTGGTGTCTGGTCAAGTTAGAGCTTGTGAAGAAGCTCTTCCCACACTCGGGACACTTGTAGGGTCTCTCCCCAGTGTGAATGCTGCCAGTGCCTGATGAGATTTGAGTTGTGCTTGAATCCCTTCCCGCAGTACTGGTTTTGCCCACAAGAAGGCAGCACTACTGAAGGGGGGGACCGGCGGTACCAGTTTTGTCCACAAAGTTGCAGCCCTACTAGGGTGGATGGACAGTATCGGTTTTGACTACAAGAGGGCAGCACTACTGAAACGGGGGGGGCTGCAATACCGGTTTTGTCCACAAAGGGTTAGCTTGATTTGGGTTGGGGCTGCAGTACCTGTTTTGTCCACAATGATACAGCATTACATGTGGGGAGGCTGCAGTACTGGTTTTGCCCACAAAGGGGCAGCACTAGTGAGGAGCGGGGAGCTCCAGTACCTGTTTTGTGCACATGGATACAGTACTACTGGTGGGGGGGGCTGCAGAGCCGGTTTATCCACAAGGGGGCAACACACCTCAGAAGGGGGAGCTGCAGTACCTGTTTTGTCGACAAGGAGAAAGCACTACTGGAGTGGGGGGGCTGTAGTATTAGTTTTATCCACAAAGGGGCAGCACTACCGGGCAGGGGGCAGCAGTACTGATTTTGTCCACAATGGGTCAGCACTACTGGAAGGGGGCCTGCAGTACTGGTTTTGTCCACAAGGGGCAGCACTACTGGGTGTGGGGCTGCAGTGCCAGGTTTTGTTCACAAGGAAGCAGTACTGCTAAGGGGGGGGGGGGGCTCCAGTACCTCTTTTGTTCACAAGGGGACAGACATACTGAGGGGGGCGGGGCCTGCTGTACCGGTTTTGTCCACAAAGGGGCAGCATTATTGAAAAGGGGGGCTGCAGTGCGTTTTTTGTTCATAAGGAAGCAGCACTACTGGTGTGGGGGCTGCAGTACCAGGTTTTGTCCACAAAATGGCAGAACTTCTGGTGTGCGGGGCTGGCTGCAGTACCGATTTTGTCCACAAGGGGGCAGGATAACTGGGCGGGGGGGGAGCTGCAGTATTGGTTCATCCACAAGGGTACAGCATTTCTTGTGTGAGGGGCCTGCAGTACCGGCTTTGTCCTCAAGGGGGCAGTACTGCTGAAGGGGGGGATGCAGTACCAGTTTTGTCCACAAGGGGGCATCACTACTGGGGGGGGGGGGGCTGCTGTGCCTTTTTTTTCCTCAGAGGGGCAGCACTTCTGGGGGGTGGGCTGCAGTACCAGTTTTGTCCACGAGGGTGGCAGCTATTGTTGGGGGGGGGAGGGGCACAGTACCTGTTTTGTCCACAAGAGGACAGCACTAATGGGAAGGGGGGGCTGCAATACCAGTTTTGTCCACAAGGATACAGCACTACTGGTGGGGGGGGGCTGCAGTACCGGTTTGACTACAATGAGGGTAGCAGTACTGGATGTGGGGCTGCAGTACCTGTTTTTCCACAAGGGGCAGCACTAGTGAGGAAGGAGGGGCTGCAGTTCCAGTTTTGTCCACAAAGGCGTAGCACGATTTGGGTTGGGGCTGCAGTACCTGTTTTTGTCCACAAGGATACAGCATTACATGTGGGGAGGCTGCAGTACGGTTTTGTCCACAAGGATACAGCACTACTGGTGGGGGGGCTGCAGAGCCGGTTTTGTCAACAAGGCGGAGCCACTTGTGGGGGGTGGGCTGCAGTACCTGTTTTGTCCACAAGAGGAAGGCACTACTGGAGTGGGGGGGCTGTAGTATCAGTTTTATCCCCAAGGAGGCAGCACACCTCAGAAGGGGGAGCTGCAGGGACTGTTTTTTTTCGATAAAGGAGCTGCAGTACTGAAAGGGGGTGGGTGCTGTACCAGTTTTGTCCACAAGGGGGCAGCTTCTACTGGGGGTGGCTGCAGTACTGCTTTATTCCACAAAGGGGTACCATTATTGAAAAGAGGGGCTGCAGTACCGATTTTGTCCACAAGAAATCAGCACTACTTGGGCGGGGGCCCGCAGTACCTGTTTTGTCTACAAGAGGACAGCACTAATGGGAAGGGTGGCTGCAGTACTGGCTTTGTCCACAAGGAAGCAACAATACTGAAGGGGTGTCTGCAGTACCGGTTTTGTCCACAAGGGGCAGCACTACTGAAAAGGGTGGCTGCGGTATCTGTTTTGTCTAAAAGAGGGAGCACTACTGAAGAGTGGGGGACAGCAGTACCAGTTTTGTCCACAAGGGGACAGGACTGGGGGGGGGGGGTGCAGTACCAGTTTTGTCTACAACGGGGCAGCACTTCTGGGCGGGGGGCTGCAGTACCTGTTCTGTCAATAAGGGGACAGCATTACTGGGCAACAGGGACTGCAGTACCGGTTTTGTCCATGAGGGAGCAGCACTACTGCTGCGAGGGGCTGCAGTACCGGTTTATTCCACACTGAACAGCACTACTGGTGGGGGGGCTGCAGTGCCAGTTTTGCCCACAAGGGGGCAGCACTTCTGGGGGGGTGGGCTGCAGTATCTGTTTTGTCCACAAGGGGACAGTACTACTAAAAGGGGGTGGGGCTGCAGTACCGGTTTTGTCCATGAGAAAGCAGCAATACTGGTGCGAGGGGCTGCAATACCGATTTTGTCCACACACGAACAGCACTCCTGGAGAGGAGAGCTGCATTTCCTGTTTTCCTTCACAATGATACAGGACTACTGCTGGGGGGGGCTGTGGTGCCGGTTTTGTCCAAAATGGGGCAGCACTTCTGGGGGGTGAGGGCTGCAGTACCTGTTTCGTCAAGAAGGGGACAGAACTACTGAAATGGCGGGGGTGGGGGGGGGGTGGCTGCAGTACCGCTTTTGTCCACGAGAAAGCAGCAATACTGGGGGGGTGGGCTGCAGTACCGGTTTTGTCCACAAGGAAGCCGCACTACTGGGTGGGGACCTGCAGTGCTGGTTTTGTCCACAAAGGGACAGCACTTCTGGGGTGTGGATGTTGCAGTACCTGTTTTGTCCACAAAGGGACAGCACTACTGGGGGGGGGAGGGGCAGCAGTGCTGGTTTTGTCCACAATGGGGCAGCACTGCTGAAGTGGGGGGTGGGGACCTGCAGTACCTGTTTTGTCCACAAGGGAGCTGCTCTACTGACAGGGAAGTCTGAAGTACCAGTTTTCTCCAAAAGGGGGCTGCAGTACTGGGGGGGGGGGGAGGGGTGGGGGCAGGGGGGGAGACTGCAGTACCGGTTTTGTCCAGAAGGGGGCAGCATTACTGAAGGGGTGGGCTGCAGTATCAGTTTTGTCCACAAAAGAGCAGCACTGCCGTGGGGGGGATGCAGTACCGGTTTTGTCCACAAGGAGGCAGCACCACTGGGGGGGGAGGTTACAGTACCGGTTTTGTCCATGAGAAAGCAGCACTACTGCTTGGGGCCGCAGTACCTGTTCTGTCCACAAGGGGGCAGCACTACTGGGGGGGCCACAGTACCTGTTCTGTTCACAAGGGGGCAGCACTGCTGAAGGGGGTGGAGCTGCAGTAGCCATTTTGTCCTCAAGGGGACAGCACTAGTGATGAGGGGAAGGCAGCAATACCGGTTTTGTCCACAAGCGGACAGCACTGCTGGGGGGGGGGAGCTGCAGTACTGGTTTTGTCCACAAGGGAACAGCCCTACTGGTAGGGGGAGGGAGGTGCAGTACCAGTTTTTTCCACAAGGGGGCAGCTCTACTGGTGGGGGCTGCAGTACCAGTTTTGTTTACAAGGAAGCAACACTACTGATAGAGGGGGGCTGCAGTACCTGTTTTGTCCACAAAGGGGGCAGCATTGCTGGGGATGGGGGCTGCCATACCGCTTTTATCCAAAAGAGGACAGCACTACTGAACGAGGGGTGGCGGCAGTAACGGCTTTGTCCACATGGAGGCAGCACTACTGAAAAGGGGGCTTGCAGTACCGGTTTTGTCCACAAGGGGACAGCACAACTGGCGGGGTGGTGGGGGGGGCTGCAGCACAGGTTTTGTCCACAAGGAAGCTGTGCTACTGAAGGGGGGGGGGGGGTGCTGCAGTATTGGTTTTGTCCACAAGGGGGCACCTATACTGGGGGGAAGCTAGGGTGCCGGTTTTGTCCACAAGGGGCAGCACCAGTGAGGAGGAGGGGGCTGCCGTACCGGTTTTGTCCACACATAGACAGCACTACTCAGGGGGGAGCTGCAGTACCTGTTTTGTCTACAAGGGGGCAGCCCTCTTGGGGGGGGGAGGTTGCAGTACCATGTTTGGCCACGAGAAAGCAGCACTACTGCTCGGGGGGGTGCCGCAGTACCTGTTCTGTCTACAAGGGGACAGCACTACTGAAGGGGGTTGGCAATACCTGTTCGGTCCACAACGGGGGCAGCACTGCTGAAGGAGGAGGAACTGCTGTACTCGTTTTGTCCACAAGGCGACTGCACTAGTGATGAGGGGGGCGGCAGCTGTACCTGTTTTTTCACAAGGAAGCAGCACTACTGCGGGGGGGAACTGCAGTGCCGGTTTTGTCCACAAGGAGGCAGCAGTAGTGGGGAGGGGGGGCTGAAGTACTGGTTTTGTCCACAAGGGGGCAGCTCTACGGGAGGGGGGGCTGCAGTACCGGTTTTGTCTACCAGGAAGCAGTACTACTGAAAGGGGTGGGGTGCAGTACTTGCTTTGTCCACAAGGGGACAGCGCTACTGGGGGGGAGGGTCTGCCACACCAGTTTTGTCCAAAAGAATGAAGCACTACTGAAGGAGGCGGGATGGATGTACCGGTTTGTCCACAAGGAGGCAGCACTACTGAAAAGGGGGACTGCAGTACCGGTTTTCTCCACAAAGAGGCAGCACTGCTGAAGGGGAAGGGGGGAAGCTGCAGCCCTGGTTTTGTCCTCAAGGATGCAGCGCTACTGGGAGGGGAGCTGCAGTGCCAATTTTGTCCACAAGGGGACAGCACTGATGAGTACGCAAGGGCTGCAGTACCGGTTTTGTCCACAAGGGGGCCACAGTACAGGGGAAGGGGGCTGCAGTACCAGTTTTGTCCACACAGGGACAGCACTAGTGTGGGGGGGAGTGATGCAGTACCTGTTTTGTCTATAAGGAAGCAGCAGTGGGGGGGGGGGGGGGGGGGGGCTGCCATGCTGGTTTTGTTCCACAAGGGGACAGCACTACGGGGGATGGGGGGGGGGGGGCTGCAGTACCAGTTTTGCTCTCAAAGGGGCAGAATTACTGAAGGGAGGGTGGGGCTGCAGTACCGGTTTTGTCCACACGGGGACAGCACTTCTGCGGGGTGGGGGTTGCAGTACCTGTTATGTCCACAAGGAAGCAGCACTGCTGGGGGAGGCGCTACAGTACCGGTTTTGTCCAAAATGGGATAGAACTACTGGGGGTGGGGCTACAGTACCAATTTTGTCCACAAGGAAGCAGCACTACTGAAGGTGGGGGGTTGGGGGCTGCACTGCCTGTTTTGTCTACAAGGGGACAGTACTACAGGGCTGCAGGGGGTTGTAGTACCGGTCTTGTTCAAAAGGGTGCAGCACTATTAAAAGGGGGGTGGCTGCAGTACCGGTTTTGACCACAAAAGAGCAGACCTATTTGGAAGTGGACCTGCAATACCGGTTTTGACCACAAGGAAGCAGCATAACTGAGGCAGGGGTGGCTGTCATACCGGTTTTGTCAGCAAAGGGGAAGGATTGCTGAGGGTGTGGGGACTGCAGTACTGGTTTTGTCAACAAGGGGGTGTGAGAGTCCGTCTGAGCCTCTCGTCTGTTTCTGCCCAACGACCCTCGCCTGAGGCCTGCGCTGGCCAGGGATGGGAGGAACGCCAAGTGACTGTTCCGCAGGTGATGCCCACCAGGACTGGTTTCTCATGACAACTAGTCACGGGGTGCTGACTCAACAAAGCTCCCACAGATGGAAGAACAATGGACTGGTCCGGTATGAGCTGCCCTGCGTGTGTTCATAACAACAAAGATGGTTTGGTGTGCCTTGAAATGTCCTGTTTCCACCTGTTCTTCAGGGTAACGATCTCCACATACAATAGTCCATAAATCTTCCCACCTTTTGGCCAGAAGCCAATCGCTTTGGGAAAGGACTATAAAAGTGACTTTCTCAGAGGAGACCCCTGAGATCTCCCCAGACGGCAACAGACATCTATTGGCTGCTCCACGAGGATTCGTCTGCCCGTCTTGGTAGCTACAATCCAAACCCCCCTTTCTCTCTCTCTCTCTCTCTCTCTCTCTCTCCCTCTCTCCCTGTCCCACTATCGCACTTTGATTAGCACTAAACAAAGTGCATTTCTGAAAAAGCAAACTGGTTTTCTCCCCTGCTGTGTCTTTTGCACTCCGAGATCTATAAAACTACCAGTCACGACTCCCGCTCGGGTTGGGCAGATCGTGACACACCTCAACAGCACACAGCCAGCAGTAGCAGATGAATCAAGATGCCATTATCCCCACCCATAAAATTTTGGCTAGAAAGTCAAAGGATGCTCAGTAAAACCCACTCACCCTTCAACAGCCCCAGTTTGCCTGTGGGCAAGTCTGACAAACAATAAAAATTGACAGTAGGCTATTGTGCCTTGAATGAAGTGACTCCACTGTGGGAGTTAAGACAGAGTACTGTGGATTTAATTAGCATAAGCAGCTTGATAACCAAGATGCCTTGGCAAGAGCAAACAGAGCTTTGAAGACTACATGAAGATTGGATCAAGACTGGTGACAGGAAAGAAGAATGAATCAAATGGAAATATTACAAAATGTGTAAATTTGTCTGTGTGATGTTTAACCCAACCAATGTGATAAAAAATTACCAGCTTTCCTAAAAATGGTATTTAAGCACATGTAGCTGAGAGTAAATTTGGATTCTGATCAGCAGTCAGTAGACCCCCTCTCTCTCCCAGTCGTTGATTCTCCAGTGCTGAGCGCTGCCGTGCCGGACACGCTGGATCTCCAGGAGGAGCTGGAGCCCAAGGCAGCAAAGTGGCACCATTGACATTGCCAATGCATTTTTCCTCCATTCCTTTGGCAGCAGAGTGCAGGCCTCAGTTTGCTTTCACCTGGGGGGGACGTGCAGTACACCTGGAACCGATTGCCCCAGGGGTGGAAACACAGCCCCACCATCTGCCACGGGCTGATCCAGGCTACACTGGAAAAGTGTAAAGCTCCAAAACATCTGCAATATATCAATAACATCATTGTGTGGGGGAACAGGGCAATAAAAGTATTTCAGAAAGGAGAGAGGATCATCCAGATTCTGCTGGAAGGAGGTTTTGCCATCGAGAAGAGCAAAGTCAAGGGAGCTGCCTGAGAGATCCATTTCCTGGGAGTAGAGTGGCAAGATGGACAGAGCCAGATCCCCACTGAAATGATCAATGAGATCATCACAGTGTCTCCACCAAGCAGGAAGAAGGAAACACAAGCTTTCCTAGGGGTCATAGGTTTTCAGAGAATGTAATCCTGAGTGCAGCCACATTGTGAGCCCTCCCTACCTGCTCACCCTAAGAAGAACAATTCCAGCTGTGGCCCATCAACAAACCTTCACCCAGAACAAGGAGAAAATCGCTGATGCAGTGCCCTTGGCCCAGTCAGGACAAGACCAGAGGTGAGGAATGTGCTTTACTCTGCAGCCAAGAACAATGGCTTGTCCTGGAGCCTTTAGCAGAAGGTGCATGGGGAGACACGAGGTCGAGCACTAGAATTCTGGAGTCAAAGTTACAGAAAGTCTGAAGGAAACTACACTCACAAAGAAACCCAAAAACCAAAACAAATAAACAAAAAACCCAAAAAAATCTCAGCCACCTATAAGAAAATTCAAGCCACCAGAAGTGGAAAGTGGCCGCAGGGAGCCCCACAGGACGAGTCACACAAGCTACTGAAGTAGAAGATGAATCAAGTGCACTTGCTGAACTCAAAGCCATTCAGCTGGCCCTGGACACTGGTGAAACAGAGAACTAGCCAAAATACTGAATCATAAATAGTAAAAAATGGTCTGTGGAGTTAGTTAGACAGGTAAAAAAAAGGCCAGCTAGCAATATAAAGGAAAACCAATTGAGGCTGCTGATGAGTGCAAAAACATTGCCACTCAGACAAACTCTGTAAAAGTCCATCATGTAGATGGCCACGTCCACAAAAATCAGGCTAATAAAGAACACTAAAACAAGTAACAATTAGATCAATCAGCAAAAATAGAAATGTCACAAATAAATTTAAATTAACAACATAAGGGATAGTTGTTCCTAGCTCAATAGGCCCACACTGCCTCAAGCCATCAAGGCAAAAATGCCACCTATAAGAAGGCACAAAAGTGAAATGCAGATTTAACTATAAATTGCATTTCTCAAGTTATCCATAACTGGAAGACATGTGCTAAAATCAAACAAGCCAAGCCCATAAGGCGTCTCTCATATGGGGGGCAGTATTCCAAATATAAGTATAAAGAAGCCGAGCAAATGAACTACATCACACTGCCTCAAACCCTCCAAGGCAAGTGATACGTGATCACAATTGTAGAAGCCACCACTAGATCATTAGAAACCCACCCTGTACCTCACACTACTACTCAAAACACCGTCTGAAGCCCAAAAAAGCAAGTTCTATAAAGACACAGCACCCCTGAGAGAATCGTCAGACAACAGGACCCATTTCAAGAACAGACTTACAAACACCTCAGCCAAAAACCAGGACATGGAATAAATAGATCATATCCCTTATCACACACCAGCTACCAGGAAAGTTGAACTGTACAACAGACTACTAAAAATTAGCCTAAAGGCACTTGGCAGGGAATCATCCAAAAATTGAGAAATGAACCTAACAAAAGCCACCTAAAGAGTCAACACCTGAGAGTCCATGACTCAAGCAAGTCCTGCCCAGTCTGAATCCTTGCACACAGTGGATGGGGATAAAGTCCCTGTAGTGCACATAAAAGGTATTTTAAGACTGTTTAGATTAGGCCCAGCTCATGCAAAAGCAAACCAATCCGTACAATTGTTTTTGCTCAAAAACCTAGTTACACTTAGTAGGTAATGCAGAAAGATAAAGAAACCCATCAAGCACCACAGAAAAGCCTAATCTTAAGTGAGAACTGTGTGTAAATTTCACTGTGGATAAAAATATATAACAGAGTTGAAAGAAGGTATTAATTAAGGTAGGATGCAGATGGTAATAAAATAAGGAGTAGATAATGTCTTAATTTGCAATGCAAGATGGAAGCAGAAGTATACATTCTATCAGCATCTGCTGAAACCAGGTGGAGCAGGGCTCCTTATCTCTTCCATGACCCATCCCTCAGAATTCCTCCCCACAAGGAGTTATACTTTATGGGAGATGCCCCACCCAAGGAGAAAAGCCAAGGATTTCCTACCTAAAAAAAATCTGAAATTTGAAACATCAGAGCAACTTTTCCCACTACATTCCCAAAAGAAGACCAGGCCTATCTTCATCACCACTAGATGTTAAAAACGTAACTACACCCTTCTCCAAAACCATTGCTTCAACAAAACTACACCTGTCACTCCAAGAAAACTATAGGTACCATTATTCAGACTGTAACAAACACCCTGAGCAACAGGGTTACAGGCTGCATTCTGACCCTGCCAGTGTTTTGGTCTTTATATTACTATGCATTTATTTTCATTTTCCTTTGAAAAACTGCTATTCTAAATTCCATATCTTTGCAAGGCAGCTCCTTAATTTCCAAGTCATATTAATTTAGAGGGAGGGAGATTACATTTTCCGTTTCAAGAGAAGCTCCAGAGATCCTTAGCAGACACCTGTCTGTCAAACCAAGACAGTGCCCTGCTGCAGCTCCATCCCCATGGCAGGATCCGCGCTGGATGATCCCCAGGGACCCCCGGTGGGCAGAGCCCCCCTGAGCCCTGGTGCTGCTGATCCGTGTTGGGAAGACACCTGGCTGGGGGCTGCACACCCTCCCCGTGGCCTGGATTCTATCTATATTTCTTTTTGTCCTTCCCAAACACCCAAAACCTGGGAAAAAATAGAGATGTTAAATAACGACCTGATTGGGGACACGGGGATATCTTCCAGGGGATGCGGGGGACGCTCGGTTCCAGGGATTTGAGGGGTCCTGGGAGGGACCTGGGGGTTCCTCAGGGCGTTGGGCACCCCAGGTACAGCGGCTCTGGCTGCGCTGGGAGACCGCTGGGAGCGGAGTAGGAGCAGGAAGAGACGGAAGAGAAGCAGAGAGAGGAAGAGGAGGGACACAGGAGAAGCGGCAGGAAGGGGAGGAGCGATTTTGGAACCACTCGCTTCCCTCACCAGCTCGGTGAGGTCGCAGTTTCCCCGTGACCCGCAGCATCGCCCCCACAAAAACCCACAGGCGAGCGGGGAGGGGGAGCTCGCCCCAAATCCATCATGGGTGGCTCCGGGAGGGTTTTATTTTGCGGTTCAGGAGATGTTTGGATCTTGCAGGAGCCCAAAGCCGAGCCGGAAGTGGCCCTGGCGGGATCTTGGCTGCTCCCATGTGGGATCGCCCGGTATCGGCGGGGACGGGGCGATATCGACCCTGGGGATCCCCGGCAGAGCCAGGGGGGAAGGCGGGAGCCCCGGAGCGGGGAGAGCGCAGAGGGGCGATCCCGGAGCCGGGGGACCCCCGGCAGCCTGGAGGGGTGCGGGAGGTTGGTGCTGAGCGAGCTCCGGGCCCCCGAGGCTGAAAGGGGCGCTGACTTCTCCAGCTGCCCTTGGGCAGCACCACCATCAAACCCAATGCACTCTGCTTTTGTTTTCCCCTCCAAAACTAGGATTTCTGAAACCTCATCTGCATTGAGGAGTTGGAAGAGTCCCTGAGGAAGAGGAAAATGTCCCGGGAGCCCCAGGAAGGTGAGGAGGAAGTCAGTGCCCCTTTCCCCCCTGTGTCCTGCTCCATCTCCCAGCCCAGCACGGCCCCGGCTGCAGCACAGCCCTGGGGGGATCTCCTTGCCCTTGCCTCTGGCACAGAGGCAAATCCCATCCTCTCCTTGTCCTTCTTCCCCCAGACAAGGTGCTGAGCACGGACAGCAGGGAGGAGAAATCACCGCGGCACAGCCTCGGGCAAGAGGCCGTTTGCAGCGGCTCCACGGTGCAGGAATGCAACGGAGAGGAAAATCCCCGCAGATCCCGCAGCAGGAGAGGCTGCAAATGCACAGCCTGGGGATCCCAGCAGGAAAGAGCCAGCCCGGGCCGGGGAGGCGGCCGGAGCTCGGAGCTGAGGCTGCGTGAGCAGCTTCACCATGGGGAGAAGCCCCACAAGTGCTCGGAATGTGGGAAGGGCTTTAGGTGGAGATCCAACCTCATTAGACACCAGAGAATCCACACAGGGGAAAGGCCCTACGAGTGTGGGGAGTCTGGGAAGAGATTCAGGCACAGCTCAATCCTGACTGTGCACCGGAGGATCCACACTGGGGAGAGGCCTCACAAATGTGGGGAATGTGAAAAGAGATTCAGCCAGATATCAAACCTGATTGCGCACCAGAGGAGCCACACTGGGGAGAGGCCATACGAGTGTGATAAATGCAGGAAGAGGTTTCACACCAGCTCCAGTCTCCTCCGGCACTATCGCCTTCATACAGGGGAGAGGCGCTTCTGCTGCCCCGACTGTGGGAAGACCTTCAATCAAAATTCCAGCCTTGTCAGGCACCGACTCATCCACACCGGGGAGAGACCCTATGAGTGTGATAAATGCAGGAAGAGGTTGCAGAGCAGGTCCAGCCTTCTGAGGCACTATCGCACTCACAGGGATGAGAGGCCCTTCTCCTGCCATGACTGCGGGAAGGGATTCAAGAGAAACTCCCACCTCATCAGGCACCGGCGCATCCACACCCGGGAGAGACCCTACGAGTGTCCCGCGTGTGGGAAGAGCTTCTCACAGAGCTCTACCTTGACCAGACACCAACGGAGACACCACTGAGAGAAGCCCTGTGAGTGCCCCGAGTGCAGGAAAAGCTTCGTGCTGGCTCCCTGTGACCTGGATTTTCTTTGCATTTCTCTTTGTCCTTCTCAGACACCCAGTACCGGAGTAAAAATGAAGACATTGAACTAAGACATGCCTGCAGACACAGGGGGATCTTCCAGAGGATGTGGGGGACTCTCTGTTCCAAGGACTTCAGGTTTCCTTGAGGGTTGCTCAGGGCTTTGGTCACCCCTGGCCCAGCAGCTCTGGCTGCACTGGGAGATGCTGACGGAGGTTCTGGGGCAGCTGATCAAGGACCCCCTGCCCTGACACCCTCCCCGTTTGCCCCTGACCCAGCTCCTGCTTTCCCCTGTCCAGGATTTTCCTCTCCCCGCTGTCACTGCCTTTGCCCCCAGCCTATTCCTGTCTCACACCACTCCTGCCCCCGTCCCAATTCAGATCCCGTTCCCGGTATCATTCCCTGTCCTGTATTCTCTGCCTGGTTACCGTTCACATATTCCCAGTCCCATATTCCCAGTCCTGTTCCCCTTCTTGTATTCCTGATGCCAGTCTCATTCTCATATTTCCATTTCTATATTTCCAGTCCCCTTCCCATATTCCTATTCCAAATCCTTCTGCCCTGACTCCATGTCTGTTCTGTGTCCCATAATCTAAATCCCCGTCCCATATTTTTTATTTTCTATAATTTCTATTTCCATATTTCCCGTTCTATGCCCATATTACCATTCCCTGTTCCCATTTTCATTCGCATTCCAATGTCCCTTTCCCAGTCCTCACTCACAGTCCCTGTCCCCATTCCTGGTTATTGGAGAGTGGAACAGAGAAGCCTCTCTGACTCCCTCCGAGAGAGAACAGCATACAAGAATTAAATTAAAAATGTTTTGACAAAAGGCAGGAAACCACACAGACATTAAATAGAGGTCTAAGTTGTAGTATGCGGGATTAGAAATATTAAGTAGCATAGAAAATATTAAGTAGCATAGATATGAAGTAAAAGTTTAAATCTTAGTGTGAAGTACATAGAAATATGTTTTAAATACCATAAAAAGTTAACGCCGTGGAATCTACATTGAGACATTAAAAACTTAGTTCTAGACAAACTAAAATGACAGTAGGAATATTTTGTATGTTCTTGACATAGAACAGATGGGCCATATGCACAAGTTATATGTAGACTTTAGTGTTAGGGAATTCTAATATGTTTAGGAGAAATTTGTCAGTTTCAAGGTTTTGGCTCATTGGGTACTTTTTCAAAACAAATTGTTGTATTGGAGCCAGAGCTCTCTCTCTCACTCCTCTCTCTTTGCTCTGTCCTCCTCCACCACCATCATCATCACCACTACCAGCACGGCAAAGAAGAAGAAGATGAAGAAGAAAAGAACAGAAGAAGAAAGGCCAGGGAGCATCTGCCTCTGGAGACTCTGCACCAGCCGCAGCTTCCACCTCTTGCAGCAGAGAGCTGCTCCTGCTTCCATCGGGACTTTATGGCAGAGAGATTGAACAGGGACTGGAGAGCCTTGGGCTCTTTGCCTTTGGAGCCTGACGTGCCTTGACAAGAAACAACTTTACAGCAGCCAGCAGCTGCTCTGCTCTGGGAAGATCTAAAGCCACAACCAATCCCCACAGCCAGTCCCAGTCCCGGTTGTGGACACTGCTGGAGGCCCAGGCACATTTTAGCTAGGCCTTTTTCTCAAGTTCTAAGTATTTTTCTCAGGCCATGAAATTTTCTCAGCCTCTAGCCAGGACTTTTCCCAGGTCAGAGACTCCTTCTTTACTTTAAACACAAAAGAAAGAATCACAACAGAGATAAACACCTGCAAGGTCCATGAGAAAGTCAGGGAGCAGAGGTGTCTCCTTCTCTGACCAATGATCTGTTTGTATTTTGTTTTCTATGAACTGCCTTATTTAAGGAAATGGTTTCTTTCAATAAATTGCTCTTTCTTGCTCTTTTCTGCACCAAGCAGGAGAGTGTCTTGTTCCAGTTTTTTTGCTGATCCATAACCCTTCCACGGCAACAGAGCCAGACACAGCATCAGCAAATCACCACTGCTGTGTTTTGGCAGGACTTTGGTTCTGCACATTCCAAGCAACAGCAGCTTGGAGGCATTTTTGTCACTGAAGCTCAGCACTGACCCAAGTGGCAATTTAATGCACTCCCTAACTGCAAAACACCTTCAGACACACTTTAATGACAGGCAGGCAGCAGTAAAATCTGTGCTTTGCCTGCTATGAGAGAGGTGAGAAGGGCAGAGCATATCAAATAAAGGGACTGCTGCTTTAGCTGCCAGGCTGTGCAGAACACAGCAGCACTGCAAGTTAATTCACTGCTCTCACATTCCAGTCATTGTACTGTAGTCATTGCACACCAGTGGTCTTTGAAATACTAATTATTTATTAAAACTGTTCTTCAGAAGAGCTTCAGCAGCATGTGACTGACCAGACACTGCTGTGAATACCATGAACTGTGTGGACCACTCTGAAAACTTAAGCTTGATGAAAGTAAGATCAGCAACTTCTGTTTCTCAAAAGATCAAAGGCACTGTAAATGCAGGAAACAAAAGAATTGTCTTTCAAAAAAGATAATTATCAAATTCTAAGGAATTATCTTTCATTTTTCTGCTGATGCCAGTTTCCTTAAACTCTCCTTACTGCACTCAGAGGAAGCAACAAGTTTCCCCCTGGCCAGCACCCGGTCTTGTATTTCACACTGCAGTACAAATGCAGGTATCCTAACAGGACTGTGCAGTCCATGTGCAGTTTTTAAGGACATGCCCAAATGGATGATTGGCTGTATTTACACTGACCAGGACACAGCCATGTTCACTCAGTGTGTCTGACCAGGAAGAATTTTCTCTAGCATACATTTAAGAGGTTTTTATTATTTATATCCATTTTGTTCTTTGTGACAACAGAGCAATTGCTCAAATTTAAGTTTCTGTTTTCTTCATCTCCTTAATGCATGCAGCAGAAGAACCTGCATCCTTTAATGCAATGGGAAGCTTTTGACAGCCTTGACAGAACTTAAAATTGGAATGTGAGTAAACCAGACTGGATGTCAGTGTGACTAACCTCAGTTTTGGCCATGCTAAATTGTATTAGAATCATATATTCTGACAGCTGCACAGTCTAACTAAAACAATGCAGATCCCTTGGTGCTATGGGATTGCTGATGTAAAACACCTTTGCTTCCACACCACTTTTCACAGCTGACTCACAGCTTTCTTTCAACTTCCTATCAATTCCTGCAGTCGAGTCCTAAGAGCAGATAGAACTCTGTTTCCTGCAATTCCTGTGTAGGATTCAGTAAATCATTTACAAAGATATAATACCTGCAAAATCCCTACATAAAGCAGTGTAAAAGAATACTTTGGCATTTTCCTGTCCTCGTAAACAAATGTAAATGTCAATACTAACAACTTCAAGCCGTTTATTTTGTTGCTGAGTTTTTAGAACTGAGCCTCTAAGCATTTTGACACAGTCTTCTCATTTTGTTTGCTTTCAGAACCAGCGCTTATTTTTAATCATCAGAGATTGCATTATCCAAAAGAAATAAAATTGGCATGAATTGGCAAAAAATGAAAAGAAATTGATTTAACAAAACATTCCATCAAGCTGCTGCATGTAAGACTGTGATTGTAAGAGCCTGAAATGAGGGATGTGGAACTCCAGGCGGGCTCTTTAAAATGCTGCTTATTATATCCAAATGGTGCAGTAATTTATTTATCATTTAAAATCCTGTTTATTGTATCCATGTGATGCAGCAATTCATGGGCCATGGGTGACAAGAGCCCAGCCCACAGCCTGACAGCCACATCTGTGGGTTCCTCTGAAAGCTTCCTCCAGTTCTGGTTACAATGCATTAAATCATTTTCATTACAGAGCATCCTAAAACATGACAACCAATCAATCCCTTCACTATCACCTGTAGCCTATCATACCTACTGACATGACAATATTCTTGTTACTATTTTCCAATCACAAAAAGTTAGTGTGTTTCAGTTTAAGCTAGAAGTTGTTTTACAATTTTCTTGCAGTGGAAAATCCTGAGATATTTTCTCTACTTGCAACATGGTATTTTTGTTTGCCTGTGAAAATTCTTTTCCTTGGTAAAAATATCTTTTGTTTGAGGAGGATTTATCCTTTGCTCAGAGTCATAAAAGCCCCTTCCAACTCACCGCCCTTTGCCTTCTTAGTTACCCAGTAAGACTGATCAGCCATTCCTTTTAACATCAAAATTTGCTCATTCTCTTTCCTCCTTCCAATTCTGCTTTCAAAAATCTTTCTGTATACACACACATGTATGAGACCTTCCTGTCAACTCCTCATCCTTCCTAACACATAGGC
>NW_027636299.1:0-25001 GCF_903797595.1 Erithacus rubecula
CAAAAAAAAGAAATGACCCAAAATGAGGCCGAGGAAGGGAAAAATTCCAATTTTTTTGTTTTTCACAAAAAAATCCCCAAAAATTCTCCGGGGGGGGGGGAGGAAGGAGAAAAAAATTGAATTTTTCTGATTTTTTTTTTTTTTGGCCAAAATCCGCTTTAAACTCCCCAAAATTGTCCAAAAAAAGGAGGAAAAAAGGAAAAAAAATCGTAATAAATTTTTTTAAAAAGCGAATTTCGATAAATCCCAGATCGTAATTTAGGAATAATTTGATTTTTATTTCATTTATTCGCCGATCACGAGTTTAAAACCTTCAAAAAAGGCAAAATTCGGCCTAAAAAAAAAACATTTAAAACTTTAAAAAAAGCAAAATTCTCCCCAAAATTCGCTCTAAATTCGGGTTTTATCGCCGCGGTTTTAAATTAAAAAATTATTTTCCAAAAAATGAATTTTTTTCTGGTTTTTTCACCCATTTTTTGCGGGATTTTCGCTCCCGCGTGAAGGAGAAAATTCGAATTATTTTAATGGGACTGAGCGGATTTTTCATGTTTTTGTTAAATTGGGGTAAAGTGAAAAAATCGGGGGAAATTCCAGAAAAAAAAAAGGAAAAATTAAATTTATTGTCCAAGCAGAAAAAATGGAGTCAAATTTGGGTATCCCAAAAATGGGGGAAAAAATGGGAATAAAAATTAAACCAGAGGGGAAAAAAATTAAATTACATGGGGGGGAAAAAAAAAGGAATAAAATGAAAACAGCGGAAAAAAAAATTAAATTAAATGGGGAGAAATGGGAATAAAAATCAAACCGGTGAAAAAAAATGGAAATAAAATCAAAACAGAGGTAGAAAAAAAATAAAATTAATTGGGGGAAATGGGAATAAAATTAAATCAAGAGGGAAAAATTAAATTAAAGGGGGAAAAGTTGAAATAAAAATTAAATCTGAGGGAAATAATAAAATAAACGGGGAGGGGGAAATGAAAATAAAAATTAAACCAGCGGGTAAAAAAATAAAATTAAAAAATTGAATCTTAAACCAGAGAGAAAATATTAAATAAAATGGAAATAAAAGTTAAACCGGGGGAAAAAAAATAAAACTAAACGGTGAAAAATTGGAATAAAAATTAAACCAGAGAGAAAATATAAAATGAAATGGAAATAAAAATTAAATCGGAGGGGGAAAAAATAAAATTAAAAGGTGAAAAATTGGAATAAAAATTAAACCAGAGAGAAAATATAAAATGAAATGGAAATAAAAATTAAACCGGAGGGGGAAAAATAAAATTAAAAGGTGAAAAATTCGAATATAAATTAAACCAGAGGAGAAATAAATAAAATTAAACGGTGGAAAATGGGAATAAAATCAAATCAGCGGTACAAAAAAAAAATAAAATTAAACAGGATGAGGAGTGGGAAAAAATAAAATAAAATTAAATCAAATAAAATCCGGCGGGGTTTGAATTTCAGCGCGGCTCCCACAGTTAATTTTTATTTTATTTTGATTTTTATTTCTTGGGATTTAAACCCGAGCCGGGATTTTCCTGCATCCCATAAACCGACAAATCGGGGCCATAAAATTTTTTTTTTTTTTTTTTACTTTTTATTCCTTTTTTTTTTTTTTTTTTTTTTGTTTTTCCGAGGGAACCAAAAGGCGCCGGAACCGCGGGAAAAGTTTCGCTTTTTAAGCGGAAAATTCGAGATTTTGGGACCTTTTCGTGTCCCCGGCGAGGATTGAAAAAAAAAACTCCGGAAAAATTTGGGGGGAAAATTCGGGAATCGTGGGAATTTCCCGACCCTGAACGCTCAAATTCCACTCGGGTTTTTTTAATTAATTTCCCTCAATTTCTTTCTTTTCTTCCATTTAATTTTTTAATTTATCTTTTATTTATTTTATTCTTTTTCTCCTCGTTTTTTTCCCGTTTTCCTCCGCTTTTTGTTGGTTTTTTTTTGGTTTTTTTCGCTGCGTTTTCTCTTTGTTTCCCTTGGAAGTGACTCTGAACCCGCCTCTTTCTCCCCCGTAATGATCTTGAAATTCCCGGTCTAATTCTCTTTTTTTTTTTTTTTTTTCCCCATTTATCCCAATTTTTGGGCATTTTTCCAACCCCCAAACGATAGAAAAAAACCCTCGACCCAAATTCCGGCGCGATTTTTGGGATAATAAATGAAATAAAGTTGGAGGAGACGGCGAAAAAGTCAAATTTCGGCATCAAAATTTAAAAAAAAACCAACAAAATTGAGCTGCCCTGGATGAGAATCGCGCCACGGAAAAAAAAAAAACACAGAGGGGAAAAAATCGGGGAGAAAAAATTAAATTTATTTCGTAATTCGCTGCGGGAATAAAAAAAAAAGATAATTCTGTTTAAAAACTGCAGGGAAACAATCAAACAAAATTAAATTAAAACCAGATTTTCCCTTTAAATAAATAATTATTTTCCCGCATAAAGATAATTTTTTTCACTTAAAAAGAATTTTTTTTTCTCCGATTCTTGAATAAAAATGAGGAGAGGACCCCGCGGTTCGCGCTCTCCGATTTCCTTTTTTTTTTTTTCTGCTAAATCCGAGTTTATTTTTTTTTTCCCACCGTCTCGGCCGGGATTTTTCTCCCCCTCTCCTCCCCCAAATTTATCCCAGAAAGTCTCAAACATTTGGGGAATGAGGGCGGATAATTAAAAAAAGCTGCCGGGGCAGAGCGAGGGGAGGCGAGAGGGGGAAAAGGATTTAAAAAAAATAAAAATTAAAAATAAAAATAAAACCCACCCGGCTGAGGAATTTTTTGGGGGGATTTTCACCCAAATTTCTCCTCCTCGATTTTTTTTCTTAAAGGAACAAACCCGAGCGCGTCCCCCAAACCTTTCGGAACCCGAAAAAATCGGAATAAAAACCCAAATTTGTGCCGAGCTGCGGCTCCGGGACGGGAGGGGGAGGAAGGAGCGGAGGGAGGAAGAGGAGGAGGAAGAGGAGGGGGCGCAAAATTCAACGATAATTACACAATAATTAAACAATAATTAAACAATAATTATTAAACACTCCCCTCTCCTTTTAACCAACAAAACGCGGATTTTTCACCGACGCCGGACAAACCCGAAAACAGAGAAAAACCCGACAAAACAACAACGAAAAAAATCCTTTTTTTTTCCCTTTTTTTTCCTTCTTTCTTTTATTACTATTTTTTTTCTCTCCGCAATAAAATCGCGGTGGCGGGGCGGGTTTGGGGGTGGGGATTGGGGTGTTTTTTGGGGGGTTTTGGGGCAGATGTCGCTGTTGCTCCACGGACTCGCCGCTCGCCGGCGACAACTTGACCCCGGTGACGTCGCCGCCGTCTGAATCACCAAGGCCATTTTCAATCCTCATTGGCCTGGGCGTCACGTGGGGGGCGAAGGATTGAGGGGCAAAAAAAAAGGGAAAACATAAAAAAAAATTTAAAAAAAAAAATTAAAAGGGGGGGAGGGGTGGAAGCGATGCGCGGGTAATTACAGCGCGCGATTTTTTTTTTTTTTTTTTTTTTAATTTTGTTTTTTCCTCCCTCTCCTCTCTCTCTCTCTCTCTCTCTCTCTCTCTCCCCTCTCTCCTCCTTCCCCCCCCTTCTTAAAAAAAGATGTCAGCCCCTCGCTGCTCTATTCCTCCCGCCAAACGCTGCCGGACAAAATGTCATGTCCCGACAGCGGCGACAGCGGCGCGTTCCTGATGGAGAATTTCCCCGCGGCGCCGGCGCTGCTGGCGGAGCTGGGACCCCCCAAACGCGACCACCCCTCGCTCGGCCCCTTCCCCCCGTTTTTGGCTCACCTGGAGCCCTGGGCCGAGCCCAAATTGCGGCCGAGCTGCGCTTTGCTCAAGGCGGAGAGCGGCGAGCGAAGTCGCGACTTCCCCGAGCCCGGCCCGGGCCACTTTTATCCCTGCCCCGAGCAGCAGCAATTCCCAAATTTCCAACCCGGCCCCGAGCAGCGGCTGGAAAAACCCCCCGAGAGGGTCTCCCCCCAATTTCAGGGCGCAAATTTCACGGAGCCGCGGCCCGGGGAGGTGAAATCGGAAAAAGGGAAAGCGAGAGAGGCGCAGAAAGAAAAGGATAAAAAGCAGAAAATGAGCAGCGAGCCCGGCAGCAGCGAGAATTCCGACAGCGAGGCCAAAGGTAGGAGAGGTTTGGGGGAAAGAAATGGGATTAATGAAATAAGGGAGGGAAATGGGATTAGTGGGATAAATGGGATAGGTGGGGTAAATGGGGTAAATGGGATAGATGCAAAAAATGGGATAAATGCGAAAAATGGGGTAAACGAGATAAATGCGAAAAATGGGGTAAATGGGATAGATGGGGTAAATGGGATAAATGCGAAAAATGGGATAAATGGGAAAAATGGGATAAATGGGATAAATGAGAGAAATGCGAAAAATGGGGTAAATGGGATAAACGGGATAAATGGGATAAATGAGATAAACGGGATGAGATAAATGAGATAGATGCGAAAAATGAGATAAACGCGATAAATGCGAAAAATGGGATAAATGCGATAAATGAGATAAATGAGATAAACGGGATAAATGAGATAAATGAGATAGATGCAAAAAATGGGATAAATGAGAAAAATGGGATTAATGGGATTAATGAGAAAAATGGGATAAATGGGATTAATGGAATAAATGAGAAAAATGAGATAAATGAGATAAATGCAAAAAATGAGATAAACGCGATAAATGCGAAAAATGGGATAAATGGGATAAATGAGAAAAATGGGATAAATGGGATTAATGGAATAAATGAGAAAAATGAGATAAATGAGATAAATGCAAAAAATGAGATAAACGCGATAAATGCGATAAATGGGATAAATGGGATAAATGGAATAAATGAGAAAAATGGGATAAATGGAATAAATGGGATAAATGAGAAAAATGGAATAAATGGAATAAAGCGTTCGCTGCTCCCTCCGCCTCATCCCGCAGAAATCGGTTCTGAAATAATCGAGATGTACAGGGGAAAAAAAAAAAATCTCAATAATTTCAATATTATCAATAATCTCAATAATTTCATAATCTCAATAATCTCAATAATCTCAATAATCTCAATATTCCGTCTGCAATGGCGTTGTTAAAAAAAAATCGATTTGTTTGCTAAAAAAAAAAAAAAAAAAAGATAAATATTGATTTATTTGTTAAAAAAAATATAATTGATTCATTTCGTTGCTGGAGGAGGGGAAAGGGAACAGGGAGCGCGTTTGGTGCCTGGAAAAAATGAGAAAAAAAACATTTAAAAAGGTGGAAAATCGGAATTTACTTTGGAACCGCCGAGATTTTGGGGTGTGATTATTCAAGGGGGGGCGAACCCCGATTTTTATCCCTTTTTTTTTTTTGTTTGGATTCTTCATTTCGGCGAGAATTGGTTTCTTCTGGCGCTGGCTCGGGTTCAAAAAAAAAACAACAAAAAAAAATTAAATAAAAGAGAAGAAGAATAAAAGATTAAAATGAAAATGCTGGGAATGGAAAAGGCGCGAAATTCGCAGCTCCGGGCGGGAATTGCGGCTCCGAGAGAGGGGAAAGATTTATTATTTTATTTTATTTCTTTTTTTTTTTTTAAATGAACTTTGTTAATTTGTTTCGTCTCCTCTGCGGAGGCAGAAAAATGTCGGAGTTGTGCCGAGCAGATGTTTCGGGTTTGCGCTTTTCCCTCGCACGGAAAAGCGGCTGCAGAGGCGGAAAATTCGGAATATTCGGGTTTATTTTCCTTTTAATCCCCCACCCGGGGAAATCCAGCGGCGGATTCGGGATTGGCGGGATAAATTAGATTTTTTTGGGGAAAAAAAACCCCTAAAATTTCACAAAAAAATCGAAGCCTGGCTTTGCGCGGTGGGGATTAAAATATCCCGAAATTCACCCCCGAAAAATCGCACCCAAACCTCTCCTCCCCCACCGAAATTAGAACAAAACTCAAAAATTCTCATTTTTCGCTCTGTTTTGTTGAATAATTCGCGTTTCTGGTTCGGCATCAGGAGGGAAAATGATTTTAAACAGAGCTGAGATAACACCCAAAAATAATAAAATAAAAAGAAGCAAAAAAGCCAAAAAACAAATAAAACAACAACAACAACAAAAAAAAAGCAAAGTCAAGGTTATCAAAACCTCGCAAAAATCTGCAAAAAAGCGGCGGGAGAGGTTTGGGTGGAAAAAAAATAATAATAAAAAAAGGTTATTTCGGTTTATTTTGGGCCGCTGTGGGAGGAAATAATGAAATTAAAATAAATAAAAATAAGATTTTATCGGTGTCGCGACAGGGGGGACGCGCCGGGCCGAGCGGATTTTGGAGATTTTTTGGGGTCGTTTCTGGAGAAATTTGGGTTTGGAAAGGTCAGAGGAGATTTGGGTCCTTAAAAAATGCGAATTTCGTGGTGTCGAGCCCCAATTTCCGTGTTTGTTTAGTTGATTTTTTATTTTAAAATATTTTTTTTTTCTGGTGGAATTTCAGCGTTTTTGGGAGGCGATTCCAGAGGTTTTGGGGTCACGAATTTTCGCGGAATTTCCCCAAATTTTGGGGCCGAGGGTTCGGTTTGCTCCGAATTTTCCTGAATTTTTCCTCCTCGAGACCAAATTTTGGGGTTTATTTTATTTAGGTCCGCGTGGAATTTCCCGAAATTCCCGAAAATTCCCCCAATTCTTGTCCTGGCCGGGCAAAACTTCGAGAGCGAGGCTGCGAAAATGGAATAATTTCATTTATTTTCATTGATTTCAATTGATTTTAATTTATTTTAATTTATTTTCATTTATTTTAATTTAATTTAATTTAATTTAATTTATTTTCATTGATTTCGCCCCAAAATTTCCCAAGCCCCGCCTCTTTCTGCCCCCCCCCCCACGGACGCGCCGAGATTTGGGGATTTGGGGGCGAACCCCAAAATTCATCTCCGAAATTAATTAGCGGTTTTTAATTAGCCGTGGGGGAGGGGGGAGATTTTCACCCGTCGCGGTTGAGGCGCCTTGGCCGCCGATTTATCCAATAAAATCCATTTTTAACCCGATTTCCCATCCCAAAATCCCGATTTCTGGCCCCAAAATTCCAATTTCTATCCCCAAAACCCAATTTTTCTCCCCCAAACTCTGATTTATCTTTTCCAAACTCCAATTTTTCCCCAAAAATCTCGATTTCTGTCCCCAAAAATCCCCCATTCATCTCCTCGAAACTCAATTATTTCCCAAAAATTCACTTTCTTCCCCAAAATCCGATTTATTTCCCCAAAATCCGATTTATTTCCCCCAAACCCGCTTTTAATCTTCCCCAAATCCGATTTAATTTCCCCAAATCAGATTCATCTCCCCAAAACTCGGATTTATCTCCCCAAAATTTGATTTATTTCCCCAAAATCTGCTTTATATTCCCAAAATCCGGTTTATTTCCCCAAAATCAGAATTATCTCCCCGAAACTCCGATTTATCTCCCCAAAATTTGATTTTTCTCCCCAAAACTCCGATTTATCTCCTCAAAAATTCCGATTTATCTCCCCAAAATTCCGATTTATTTCCCCGAATCTTTCAGCTCTTTTTTAACCTTCATTTAAACCCGAGTTCAGGCCCAAAAATCTTCATTTAAACCCGAATTTTGAGCCCAAAAATCCTGAATTATATCGCGATTTTCGGGCTGAATAAACCTTTATTCAATCGCGATTTTTGAGTCGAATAAATCTTTTTTTAAACCCCATTTTGGGGCCGAAATTTCCATTATCGAACCCGATTTTTGTGCCGAAAAATCCTCATTTAAAACCGATTTTGAGGGAAAAAAAAAAATATTTATACCCCATTTTCGAGGCGAATAAATCTTTATTTAAACGGAATTTTAGGACAGAATAAAACTTGATTTCAATCCTGTTTTCTAGACGGATAAATCTTCATTTTAACCCGTTATAAATCCGATTTTTGAACGGAAAAAAAAAACTGATTTAATCCCATTCTTGAGGCAGGAAAAAGCCCTTAAAAAATTCGATTTTCGAGAGGGAAAAATCTTTATTTAAATTTCATTTTCGAGCTGGATAAACCTTTATTTAAATTCGATTTTTGGGTGGAATAAAAACTCATAGAAACAGATTTTTCGAACGGATAAAATCTTTATTTAACCCGATTTTCGAACGGGAAAAATCTTTATAAACCAAATTTTGGAAGGGAGAAAAAAAAAAAATTAATTTTGGGTGGAAAAAATCCCGTATTTAACCTAATATGGGATGGGGGGAAAAGCCGTATTTAACCTAATTTCAGAGCCAAAATAAAACCCTTTAAACCCCATTTTCCGACGGGGAAAAGTCGTATTTAATCTAATATCGGATGCGAAAAAAAACCCGGATTTAATCTAATTTTGGGTAATAAAAAGCCGTATTTAATCTAATATCGACGGGGAAAAAAAATCTTATTTAACCCGATTTCCAACGGGGGGAAAGTCGTATTTAACCTAATATGGGATGGAGGAAAAAAACCCGGATTTAATCTAATTTTGGATGGTAAAAAGCCGTATTTAACCTAATATCGATGCGAAAAAAACCCCGGATTTAATCTAATTTTGGACGCGAAAAAACCGTATTAAACCTAATTTTGGGTGCGAAAAATACGTATTTAACCTAATATTGATGAGAAAAAAAACCCGAATTAAACTGAATTTTGAATGGGGAAAAACCGTATTTGACCTAATATTTGATGTGAAAAACCGAATTTAAACTAATATTGGATGCAAAAAAAAACCCGATTTTAACCTAATTTTGGAGGGGAAAAGCCGTATTTAACCAAATATTTGATAGGAAAACCCCGTATTTAACCTAATATTGATGCGAAAAAACCGAATTAAACTTAAATTTGAATGGGAAAAAACCCGTATTTAACCTAATATTTGATGCGAAAAATCCGCATTTAACCCCATTTCGGATACGAAAAAACCGTATTTAACCTAATTTTGGGTGCGAAAAAAAACGTGTTTAACATAATTTTGGGTGGGCAAAGCCGTATTTAACCTAATATTTGATAGGAAATAAAAGCCGAATTTAACCTAATATTTAATAGGAAAACACCGTATTTAACCTAATATTTGATAGCAAAATCCCGTATTTACCCTAATATTTACCACGAAAACCCCGTATTTAACCTAATATTTAATAGGAAAAACCCGTATTTAACCTAATATTCAATAGGAAAAACCCGTATTTACCCTAATATTTACCACGAAAACCCCGTATTTACCCTAATATTTAATAGGAAAAACCCATATTTAACCTAATATTTGATGCGAAAAACCCGTATTTACCCTAATATTGGATAGGAAAAACCCGTATTTACCCTAATATGTACCACGAAAACCCCGTATTTACCCTAATATTTAATAGGAAAAAGCCGTATTTCCCCTAATATTTACCACGAAAAACCCGTATTTGCCCTAATATTGGATAGGAAAAACCCGTATTTACCCTAATATGTACCACGAAAACCCCGTATTTACCCTAATATTTGCCACGAAAAACCCGTATTTAATCTAATAATGGATAGCAAAAAGCCGTATTTAACCTAATATTTGCCACGAAAAACCCGTATTTAACCTAATATTTGCCACGAAAAACCCGTATTTAATCTAATATTTGATAGCAAAACCTCGTATTTACCCTAATATTTAATAGGAAAAACCCGTATTTAACCTAATATTTACCACGAAAAACCCGTATTTACCCTAATATTTAATAGGAAAACCCGTATTTACCCTAATATTTGCCACGAAAAACCCGTATTTACCCTAATATTAGATGCGAAAAACCCGTATTTACCCTAATATTGGATAGCAAAAACCCGTATTTACCCTAATATGTACCACGAAAACCCCGTATTTACCCTAATATGTACCACGAAAACCCCGTATTTACCCTAATATTTGCCACGAAAAACCCGTATTTACCCTAATATTGGATAGCAAAAAGCCGTATTTACCCTAATATTCAACAGCAAAACCCCACATTTCCCCCAATACTCACCACAAAAACCCCTCACCCCCTCACCCCCCTCACCCCATCCCCCGTTTTTTGAGGCGCTGCTCTCTTTGGCAGAGGAGCCGCGGGCCGCAGCCGCGGGCGCGGGCGGGACGTGGCTGCGGGCGCGCAGCGGGCGCAAGAAACGCTGCCCGTACACCAAGCAGCAAACGCTGGAGTTGGAGAAGGAATTCCTGTTCAACATGTACCTGAGCCGCGAGCGCCGCCTGGAGATCAGCCGCAGCATCGCCCTCAGCGACCGCCAGGTCAAGATCTGGTTCCAGAACCGCCGCATGAAGCTCAAGAAGATGAACCGCGAGAATCGGATCCGCCAGCTCGGCTCCGCCTTCGCCTTCAGCTGAGCGCTCCCCGCCGCTTTTCGGGGCTGGTTTTGCATTTTTTCCCCTTTTTTTTGGGTGGTTTTGGGGGGTTTTTGGTGTGGTTTCCACCCCCCACCTTTTGTTTTCTTTCGCTGTTGGAGCCGCGTTGCGTTTCGTTCTTCTGGTTTTGTTTTAGCCTTTTATTCTGTCATTTTATCCCTTTATTTCATTATTTTAGCCTTTTATTCTGTCATTTTATCCCTTTATTTCATTAGTTTAGCCCTTTATTTGTTATTTTATCCCTTTATTTCATTAGTTTAGCCCTTTATTTTGTTATTTTCTCCCTTTATTTCATTAGTTTAGCCCTTTGTTTTGTTATTTTCTCCCTTTATTTCATTAGTTTAGCCCTTTATTTTGTTATTTTCTCCCTTTATTTCATTAGTTTAGCCCTTTGTTTTGTTATTTTATCCCTTTATTTCATTAGTTTAGCCTTTTATTCTGTCATTTTATCCCTTTATTTCATTAGTTTCGCCCTTTATTCTGTTATTTTATCCCTTTATTTCATTAGTTTAGCCCTTTGTTTTGTTATTTTCTCCCTTTATTTCATTAGTTTAGCCTTTTGTTTTGTTATTTTCTCCCTTTATTTCATTAGTTTAGCCCTTTATTTTGTTATTTTCTCCCTTTATTTCATTAGTTTAGCCCTTTATTTTGTTATTTTCTCCCTTTATTTCATTAGTTTAGCCCTTTATTTTGTTATTTTACCCCTTTATTTCATTAGTTTAGCCCTTTATTTTGTTATTTTATCCTTTTATTTCGTTTCATTGTTTTTCCCCTTTATTCTATTATTTTCTCCCTTTATTTCATTAGTTTAACCCTTTGTTTTGTTATTTTATCCCCTTTATTTCGTTTTATTGTTATTTCCCTTTATTCTGTTATTTTATCCCTTTATTTCATTATTTTAGCCCTTTATTTTGTTATTTTATCCCTTTATTTCGTTTAATTGTTTTTTTCCTTTATTCTGTTATTTTATCCCTTTATTTCATTATTTTATCCCTTTATTTTATTTTATCCTTTTATTCTGTAATTTTATCCCTTTATTTCATTATTTTAGCCCTTTATTTTGTGATTTTATCCTTTTATTTCGTTTCATTGTTTTTCCCCTTTATTCTATTATTTTCTCCCTTTATTTCATTATTTTAGCCCTTTATTTTATTTTATCCTTTTATTCTATTATTTTATCCTTTTATTTTACTATTTCATCCTTTTATTCTATTATTTTATCCCTTTATTTTCTTTAATTGTTTTATCCCTTTATTCTATTGTTTTATCCCTTTATTTTACTATTTCATCCTTTATTCTATTATTTTATCCTTTATTCTATCATTTTATCCCTTTATTTTGTGATTTTATCCCTTTATTTCGTTTTATTGTTTTTTCCCTTTACTCTATTATTTTATCCCTTTATTTTATTATTTTATCCCTTTATTTTGTTATTTCATCCTTTTATTCTATTATTTTACCTTTTTATTTTATTATTTTATCCCTTTATTTCCTTATTTTATCCCTTTATTTTGTTATATTATTTTTTCCTTTTATTCTATTATTTTATCCCTTTATTTCATCATTTTTCCTTTTATTTTATTATTTCATCCTTTTATTTTGCTCTTTCATTTTATCATTTCATTTCGTTTCATTTCATCCTCTTATTTTATTATTTTATCCCTTTAATCTATCCATTTAATCTCTCCTTTTATGCTACTATTTTATTCTATATTTTTATTCTATTCTTTTATCCTATTATTTTATTCCATCTTTTTATTTTATTCTTTTATTCTATCCTTTTATTTTATTCTTTTATTCTATTATTTTATTCTATCCTTCCACCCTTCAATTCCATCCTTTTATTTCACCATTTTCTCTTTATTCCACCCTTTAATCGCATTTTATTTTATCTCATTTTAATCTTTATTTCATCCTTCCATTCCCATCCTTCCTTTCTCATCCTTCTCTTCCCATCTTTTATTTCATTTTATTTTTATTTTAAATTTTTATTTCCTCCCCTCCCCCCCGCGCTCGCGCACCCGCAAAAAAACCCGAAAAACGCCGAAAAACGGGGCCGAAAAAAGAGAAAAAAATGAAAAATAAAATCAAACAAAAGGGACCCCGGGGTGATTTTTGCGCTCCGGGCGCCACGAGGGGATTTTTGCACCTCGCAAGAAAATAAAAATGTGGAAACGGTGGCGAAAAAACACAAAAATCCCCCAAATCCCGACCCTGCGAATATTTAAGTTATTTCCAAAGCAGAAGGACTTTTCCCCCAGGTGTGAGTTTTGCGTTCAGGAGGGAATTAACGCTCCCCAAAGTTTAATTTTTTGGGTTTTTTTCCCCCCAAAAATCCTGGCGTGGAGGGGAGTTTGTAAAATAAAAACGGCGAGAAAAGCACCGAAAAAAAAAAAAAAAAAAAAGCGAATTTTTATCTCAGTGTCTGTAAATTGAAATTGCAGCCGGGAATTTTTTTTTTTTGCAATCCCAGGGAAAGCGAGAAATTAAAATAATTGAGGGGAGCAGAGGAGAGAGAAAAAAAAGTGGGAAAGGGGGAAAAAAAATGATTAAAAAATCAGAATTGAGGACGGGAGGCAAAAGAAAAAAAGGGGAAAAAAGTGAATTTCTGGTGGCTGTGGTGTTATTTAAATATCTGCTGTGTGTGTGACCCTGTGCATGTACCTTCCAAAATAAATTCCACAGAACCTCGGACCAGCGGGTTCCTTACGGAGAATAAAACAAAAAATTTATATATTTAATTATTATTATTATTTTGTGTGTGAAAAATTGAGGCGGCAAAAAAAAAAAAAAAACCCGAAAAAACCCCCCAAATTCTTCATCCCCATCTCCTCCACCTCTATAAATAAAATTTTCTTCCTCAAGATTCATCCTTTTACAGCTTGGAGGAGCTGCGAGAGGGGTGGGAGGAGGAGAAAAAATTTAATATATATATAAAAAAAAAATAAAAAAAAATCCTCAACGCAGCGGCAGCGCGAGGCCATAACGTTGATTTAAATATTATCCAGGTGACCACAATAAGTCAAGGTCATAAAGCAGCCGTGGCAGGACGGTCTGGAGGTGGATTTTATGATCTGCAAATATAAAATCTGCGGCGCGGCCGTAAAAAAGATGCATTTAAAGGTGGCGGTGCGGGAGGAAAAGGAGGCAGAGCCCGAGCGGCGACCTTGGGATGCGCAACTCCCCGCGCTGCGCCTTTTTTTGGGGGAGGGGAACCCCCCCCCGAGCGGGATTACACCTCCCAAAAAAAAATCCGAAAATTCAAATTCACCCCCGGAACCTTGGCGGCGCAAGGTAAGAGCGGAGCGTCGAGCTCCGCGCCGATATTTGGATTTTTTTGGGGGTTTTTAGATTTGGTTCCGCGCTTGGATTTCGGGGTTTTTAACGGGGGGGGTCGATCCTGGTTTGGTTTGAAAAATGGATTTGGGGGTTGTTTTTGTGGAGGATGGATCAGGTGGAATTTGGGGGGGTTTGCGGGGAAATTTTGGGAGATGCGGGTGATGCTGAGGCGGGCGCGCGGTTTGATCGCGGTTTGATCGCGGTTTAATCGCGGTTTGATCGCGGTTTGATCGCGGTTTAATCGCGGTTTAATCGCGGTTTGATCGCGGTTTAATCGCGGTTTAATCGCGGTTTTTTGGGCGGAATCCGCGCGGTTCCAGCGCTGCGGCCGCGAGGGAGAATCGCGGATTTTGGAGCTGAGCCCAAAGCGGATTTTGGGGCTGATTCCCCCAAATCCATCAATTTCACACCAAATCTCCGCTGCGGGGTTTATTTTTGGGGTGATTTCCCCTTTTTTTTGTCCCCCCACCCCCAAATCCGAGCCGCGAATTTCGGGCGGGTCCCCCAAACCAGCAACAAAAAGGCGAATTTTCTCCCTCCCTTCCCTTTTCCCATCTTGTTAAATTTAATTTTATTTTTATTTTTTTTTTCCTCCCCTTCCTTTTCCCCTCCTCCTCCTCTCTCCGTCCGCTCCGCCCGCGTGGGGGGGTGGGGTGTGTGTGTTTATTTTATTTCCTATTATTTCCAATTTTTTCCTATTTTTCTTTTTTGCCCTTTTCCGCCCTTTCTGACAGAAAATCGCGTGGCTGATCTGTGGTTTAGGTAGTTTCATGTTGTTGGGATGAGCTTTTAGCTCGGCAACAAGAAACTGCCTTAATTACGTCAGCTCGTCTTCATCAAGGGCAGCACCCGCAGCTCCGCCGGGCGCCCTAAAAAATAAAACTAAATAAAATTATAAAACCACCCCAAAAAAAACAAAATAACACCAAAAAATGCCCCAAAATCCCGTCCCGAAATCCCCGTCCCAAAGGGGAGCCCCAAACCTGCAGCGCGCCCCTCCCGGGGGGTTCCCCCTTTTTAAATTTCATTTTTTTTACCCGTTTTTAGTTGAATTTTTACCCCTTTTCATTTGATTTTTAACCCCTCTTTATTTCATTTTCGCCCCTTTTTATTTCATTTTTACCCCATTTTATTTCATTTTTACCCCATTTTATTTCAATTTGACCCCATTTAATTTCATTTTTTCCCCTTTTAATTTCATTTTTTCTTTTAATTCCATTTTTTCCCCTTTTAATTTCATTTTTATCCCATTTTGTTTCATTTTTACCACTCTTTATTTCATTTGGACCCATTTCAAATTTGATTTTGACCCCTTTTAATTTAATTTTTGGCCCCTTTTTTTCCCCCCTCTGAGTTTTTGGCCCCTCTCCTTTGGAGGTTTTGGCCCCAATTTTCCCCCTTTTGTTGCTGGGATCATGAGGGACAAAGGCAGCGCTTTTTTTACGCTTTTTTTACGCTTTTTTTGCCCTTTTTTTGCGGTTTTTTTACCCCAAATTATCAGCGGTGATTGGCAGAGCCCCAGCGATGCCTTAAAAAAAAAAAAAGGAAAAAAAAAATTATAATTATTAATAATAATACAAAGAATTAAAATATGAAAAATCCGCTTTTCCTCCCTCCCCGTGCTGGTTTTTGAATTGCTAAATGGTGTAAAAATTATAATTTTTTTTTGAGCTGGGATGGAGATTTGGGGATTTTTTGAGGGGTTTTGGGTGAGGAGGGGGCGCGGGCAGCGCTGATTTTTGGGGGGGTTTTGGTGGCAGCGCCCCTCGCGCCCCCTCCTAAAAAAAAAAAAAAATTAAAAAATCCCCAAAACTCGCAGCGTTTCGGGGAGGTGAAAAAGGGGTGGAAAAAAAAATCCGAATTTGGGATTTTTCAGCTCCTCCCGCCAGGGATTAAATTTGAATTTCATTTATTTGGGTTTTTTTTCCACGCTTTAATCCGGATTTCCATTTTCTGTGGAGCCTGGATTGGGAATTTTCCTGGAATAAAAACGGGGGAAAAAACCCAAAAAAACTCAAAAATTGGGGCTGGAGGAAACCAGATTTTTATTCTGCACCAGCAGAGTAAAAAAAAAATAATTAAAAAAATTTATTTTACCCCTTTTTCCACCTTGAAACGCGCTGGGAAAGTTGCGCCGGGATTTGAATCCCAAAAAACGGGAAAAAAAAAGGAAAATTGGGGAGGAAAAAACCAAAGAAAACTCGCGGGGAAGGAAAAATCGGGAAAAGGAATTTGGGAGTGGAAAATTCGGGGATTTGGGGCCGTTTCCTGCTGGATTTGGGGGATTTGTGGGTTTTGACATCCCAAAAATCGGAATTGTTGCCGCGTCGGGGGGAAGGAATCGAGGCCGAATTTGGGAATTTCGGGGTTTTGGCTGCGGGAGGGTCGAGGCTCGGCCGGAATTGGGAATTTTGGGTCGGTTTTGTTGTGAATTCTGATTTTTTGGGTCGGTTTTGGTGTGATTTGTCATTTTTGGGGTCGGTTTTGTTGTGAATTCTGATTTTTTGGGTCGGTTTTGTTGTGATTTGTCATTTTTGGGGTCGGTTTCGTTGTGAATTCTGATTTTTTGGGGTGGGTTTTGTGATGATTTCTGATTTTTGGAGGTGTCTGTTTTGCTGCAATTTGTGATTTTATTCTGGTGTCGGTTTTGCTGTAATTTCTGGTTTTATTCTGGTGCCGGTTTTGTTGCGATTTCTGATTTTTGGGGTCGGTTTTGCTGTGATAAGTGATTTTTGGGGGTGTCTGTTTTATTCTGATCTGTGATTTTTTGGGGTTGTCTGTTTTATTCTGATTTGTGATTTTTTGGGGTTGTCTGTTTTATTCTGATTTGTGATTTTTTGGGGGTGTCGGTTTTATTCTGATCTGTGATTTTTTGGGGTTGTCTGTTTTATTCTGATTTGTGATTTTTTGGGGGTGTCGGTTTTATTCTGATTTGTGATTTTTTTGGGGGTTGTCTGTTTTATTCTGATTTGTGATTTTTTAGGGGTGTCGGTTTTACTGTGATTTGTCTTTTTTTGTTTGTTTGTTTCGGTTTTATTGAGATTTGTGATTTTTTTTTTTTTTTTGTGTCGGTTTTATTGCGATTTCTGATTTTTTTTGGGGTGTTCCCCCCAATTTTGGCGCAGTCCGGGCTCGGTTCCTGCGGCTGGAATTGATTTCGATGGCGAAAATCGCGATTTTTTTCCCTCAAACCGGGGCTGTGACCCGAAGGAGAATAAATTTAACCAAAGATCGAATATTCGCATTTTCTGCTCTGTTTGCTCTTCAAAACTCTCCTTTCCACGCGCGGAAAAGCCTCGCTGATTTTTGCTGGTTTTTGGGGGCAATTTCATCATCCCGGGGACAAAAAAAACGGAATTTTAAGGTCGCTAAAAGGACGAAAAAAAGCGGAAAAAAATAAAAAGAAAAGAAGATAAAAAAAAATCCCCGACCTCACACTGGTTTAAATTAATATTTCAACAGGCGCAAGGTTGATTACTGGTAGGTTTAACCGTAATTATTTGATATTAGTGCTGTGATAATTGAATGATTGAAAGGATTCATTACATTTCTCGGGATTTAACAATCTGCGGATTTCTCGCCCTTTTTTTCTCCCTCCGAACAGCGGGAACCAAACGAACCAATTTCTCTTCTCTGCATATTAAGATTGATTTTTATTTTCCGAGCCGCCCCTGCAGAGAGAGAAAGGAATAAAAATAAAATATTTTATTTACCAAAAAAAAAAAAAAAAGGGAGTAAAATTTAAATTACGATCGGCAACCGCAGAAACGCCGTAAAAAGTGAAAATCTGGTTTTTAATTATGAAATTGGAGCGGCGCAGGGGCGCGGGGGGGGGGGGTTGGTGGCTCTGAGATTTTCCAGGGATGCGCCGATTTTTTATGGAATTTTATGGAAAACCGGGACCCCACGCTGCTCTCCGTGGGTTTAATATTTTATTTTATATTTTCCCTTCATTTTCGGCTCCGTTCTCCGCCTTTATTCCGCTTTCTCGGGGTGAAATATCGCCGATATCTCTCAAAAATTGGATTTTTTTTTTTTTTTTCCTGGATCGCTCCGCTGGCGGCAGGTGGAATCCCAAAAAAAAAAAAAAAAAAAAAAAAAATCCTGGAGGTTTCTGTGTGGGCGAGCATCGCCCTGGGCTGGATTTCCTCCTTTCTGAGAAAGAAAAAAAAAATCAAAAACAGTTAAAAAATAAAAGCAAAAGGAGAGGGAAACACCCAGGAGCGGGGCCGGGGCGCGGGGAGGCGGCGCGGGAGGATTTTGTGGAATTTTGGGGGAGCTGAGATGGATTTTGGGGTCGCTCGTGAGGATGGAATCGATGTCGGCTCCCACTGGGTGGGGAAAACAAAAAAAATTAAAAAAAGAAAAAAAGAAAAAAAGAAAAAAATCCTCAAGGTCTTTGCGGAGAAACAGGAAAAAAATTTTAAAAGGAAAAAATAAGGGGGCAAAAAAAAGCTGGAAAAACACCGAAAAAACGGGAAAAAATCTCAGAAACCACCCGAAGAATCCGCGCAGGTACCGCAGGGGGAGAAAACAAAAAAAAAATTAAAAAAAAATCCAAATTCTGATTTTTTTGGGGGCCGGGAAACGCCGCGCGCAGCGAACAGGCCGGAGCTGCAATCCCGCCCTGCCCTCCCCTCCCCCGCCGCCCTTTTTGGGGGGTTTTTTGGGGTTTTTTTTGGGTTGTTTTGGGGTTGTTTTGTCTCCTCCCCAACACCTTCGGGGCCGGGCAGACAATGGGGAGGCGCAGACACAACTCCGGTGTTATCTATGCTAATTGCCGCCTGTCTGGCGCGAGCTAATAAATGAATAAACGCGGCGGAAAAAGGAGGAAAAAAAAAAAAATAAATGTTTCTGCAGGCGCTGTTGGCCTCGCCTGGCCGGGTTCAGGCTTGTTCTCGCTCCTCTTTCCACCCGTCGGGTCATTTTTTTGGGTTGTAATCTGATTTTTTATTTATTTTTTTATTCGCGCCTTTTTATTTTTTTTTTAATGTATTCCCTTACTCTGGTTCTGTCGCGTCGCGCTGAAAAAAAAAAAAGAAAAGCCGAGAGAAATATTAAAAATCGGATTTGCGGTGAAAAAAAAAAAAAAAAAAAAAGCGGGTTTTCCGCTGGGGAAAATATAGGAGAAAAATTTAAAAAGGGTGTTTTTTTGGGAAAAAAAAAAAAAAGAGTTTAAGCCGAGCTTAAGATGGTCGGAGGTTTAATTGCAGCTCGGAATTTATTGCGCGCCCGCGGAGGCGCAGGAATTCCGAGGCCGGGGGGGAGAAACGACGAGCAGGTAAAAAAAAATTCCCGCGGCGGAATTTGGGATTTTTCCCGGCCGGAAAATTCGGGAATTTCTGTTCCCTCCGCGGCGTTTCCGCGTCGCTTTCCAGCGGGGAAGGATCAGAATAAATCTGATTTTATTTTTATTTTTTTTCTGCTGTTGTTGTTTTTTTTTTGTTTGTTTGTTTGTTTTCTGGTTGTTTTTTTTCCGAAGGAAGGGAAAAAGCAGCGCGATGAAATTGGCCTGAAATTGGATTTTATTATTTTTTTCCTTTTGGTTTTATACTCCAAGATAATCAGAGGAATATTCCTCATCCTCCGCCTCCGTTTTGGGCGATTTTTCCCCTTTTTTTGGGTTTTTTTTTTCTTTTTTAAAGGAAGGAGGGGGAGAAGGAGGAACAAAAGCGAGCGAGAACTTGGGCAGGAGGAGAGGAAGGGACGGAAAAGGGACAAAGAGAGGCAGGAAAAAGGGAATTTATTCGGGATCAAGGTTGGGAACGCGGCTCGGGGGATTTTTGGGGGGGATTTTCCCTCCCCGAGCGGCTCCGGGGGCGCCGGAGGAGCCAAAATTCCGATTTTGGGACAAATCCGACCTTGACTGTGGGAATTGAACCGCGGCTGCCGAGCCCGGGAGGTTTATTTGGGATTTGGGATTCGGGATTTCGGGGATTTAGAATTTTGGATTCGGGATTTTGGGGATTTGGGATTTTGGGATTTTGGGATTTTGCCCCCCCCGCGCTCTCTCGCCACCCCCGGGGGTCCCGGGAGGATTTGGGGAACCCACTCGAAGCGCTGGGAAAAAAAAAAATCCCCAAATCCCCAAAATCCCAAATCCCAAATCTCCGGCTGCCTCTGCTGAAAAATAAAAAACAGAAAATAAAATTTAAAAATCCCCAAAATAACTAAAAACCCCCAAAACCCCCCCAAAGCAGCGCCACCAGCGCGTTCATCTTTTTTATTTCCCTCTCCTGCCCTTTTAAATTCCTGTTAAAATTAATTTTTTAAAAGTTATTTATTTATATTTTTATATTTGCGGTCATTCTTTATTTCCTCCCAAGCGGGACGGGATTTCTGGGAGCGGAGGGGGAAAATTTGGGGATCGGGAAGATTTTTTGGGGGGATTTTTGGGCTCCCAAAATGTGCCCGGAGTGGCCAAGAAGGAGCTCAGACAAAAGCGGCGTTTTCCCTCTTTCCTCCCAGTTTATTTTTATTTTTATTATTGTCATTATCGTTATTATTTATTGTTATTATTTTATATTCCGATTTTATTTATTTTTTTTTTTATCTCCGCCAGGAAATAATAAATCTGCAAAACCCGCGGGTTGAACTGTCGGAGTTTTTCCTTTTTTTGTTGGTTTTTTTAAAATTTTTTTGTTTTATTTTGTTTTATTTTTTTCTCCCTCCGTGGATTCTCCTGATTCCCCCTCAAATCCCAGGAAATTGCCCCAAAAAGCGACCCCGGATCCCAAATTCCGCAATTCCAACCGGGAATAAGAGAAAAAAAAAAAAAAAAATTCCCCAGAACTTCTCCCCTTCCCACGGCGATGATTTTCGGGATAAAAGCGAATTTTATTGGGATTTGATACGGATTTTATAGCGCGCACTTGAATTTTATACGGATTTTATAAGGAGTTTATGTGGATTTTATAAGGATTTTATAGAGGTTTTATAAGGAGTTTATATGGATTTTTTACGGGTTCTGTATGGATTGTATATGGATTTTATGAGGATTTTATATGGATTTTAAATAGATTTAAAAATGGATTTTATAAGGATTTTAAATGGATTTAAAATAAAATTTAAAATGGATTTTAAATAGATTTTTAAAATGGATTTTATATGGATTTTATTACGTTTTTGCATGGATTTTATAGGGAGGGTTTTCCCACCGCGCGGAATTTTTGGGGGTTTCCCCATCTCGCCTCCGCCTTGGGGCGCGTTTTTCACCCAAATCCGAGTTTTTTCACCCCAAATTTTTAACCCCCAAAGCGCCGCTTTCCCGCCCGCGCCTTTAATTCGCTTTTTCCTTCCTCTTTGTGCCGTCTCCGCCGCGATTCCAAAGGAAGAAATTCCATTTTTACCATTTTCCCTCGGCGCCCCGGAGGCGGCGGCGGAAGGCGCGAGGTTCGGGGTGGAAAATTGGCATTTTTGGGGTTTTTTGGGGTTTTTTTTTGCACGTGGAATCGGCGCCTTTGTGTCCCAATCCCGTGACCTTGCCTGGCCGAAACCCGCCCGCCGCCGCTCCTCCCTTTCCTTTTTCCCGGCAGAATTCCCAAATTTATTTTATTTTCCCCCTTTTTTTTTCCCAGCTGGAAAAATCCCCCGATCCCGCTGAGTTTCCTCCCCTCCCTGCTCAGTTTTTAATTATTTTTTCCCTTTTATTTTAATTTTTTTTTTTTTTCTCCCCTCTCGCCCTTTTCCCGCTGCTTTTGTCACGATTCCATCCCAAAATATTCCCCGGAAAAACGGGAAAATCCGCGCGGGTTTCACCACCCCCCCCCCACAGCTCCTCCCCGGTGGAAAATTTGGGATAAATTTTAAAAATTATATTTTTTAGGGGTTTTTTTAACCCTTTTCCACATAAAAATCGCCGGGGATTAGCGGAGAAATCGCCTCGGAAAGGCCAAAGGAGCCTCGGGATATTTTTAATTTTATTTTAAATTTTTTAATGATTCGCAGGAGCCTCAAAAAAAAAAAAAAATCCCGAGGGAAAATTCCGGGTGGGGGCAGCGAGGGGAGGAAAATTTTTGGGGGGGAAAATCGGGAATTTTCCCGCTGGAATTACTGGATTTTTTTGCCGAAAATCTCATTTTTTCAACAGCTCTGGGGCATCCATTCCGTGATTTTTTGGGATTTTTTTGGGGGGATTTTTTGGGGATATTTTTTTATTTTTTGGGGGTTTTTCCGCGGGTGAATCGCGGGGTTTCCTTGGAGGGGTTTTGGGGGGATTTTTCTCCTTTTTGGGATTTTTTTCCCCTTTTCCCGCCTGGTTTTTCCTCCTGAGTGAAAATCTCGGGATTTTGGGTGCGGGGCTGGGTGACATCGGGACCCCCCCGCTCCTCCCCAAATTTCCCCCAAATTCCCTCCCAGCTCCAACAACCCCGAGTGCAGAGAAAACGCAGAAAAATCCATTTATTTTTAATTTTCCCGTGAGATTCTGTCTTTTGAAAAGAATAAAAAAATGCAGGGAGATAACAATTTTAAATTTTATTTTATTTTGGCTTCCAAATAAACCGCTTTTTTAATTTTTTTTTTTTTTGTCGCGCTGGGCGGGATTTCCTCACCTACCTGCGTTTCCTCACAAAACCAAGGTTATTCCCAAAAAAAAAAAATTAAAAAATATATAAAATACAATCAAAGATTTCCAAGCGTTTCTCCTCTCGCTTCGGCGCAGGACAAAAAAAAAAATTAAAAATAAAAAATATAAAAACCAAAAGTTTCCAGGCGTCACTGCCAAAAAAAAAGAAAAAAAAAATTTAAAAAAAACATTGAAAATCAAATAAAAATCCAATAAAAATAAAACCTGACGTGCGTCCCCCCCGCAGCCGCGAACTCCGTCCTGAGCTTTTATTTAATGAACGACACATTTATGAACAATCAACTGATCCTCGTAAAAATTTTATTGAAGGACATAAAAACCATCCCCGGCTCCTCTCCCGGCTTTCCCTTTCTCCGCTTTGGATTTTTTTGGTTTGTTTTTTTTTTTTTCAAGGCGGGGATGGAGGTTGTTTATTATTATTGTTATTTTTATTATTATTATTATTATCGCCCTCCTAATTTTTTTTTTTTTAATGTTTAAATCCGCCCGTGATCTCCATAATTTGATTTTCTGGCCGCTGCAGAGCCGGAGCGGCGCTGCCAAAATGACAAAAGCCGCTTTTTTTTTTGCTTTTTTTTCCCGTTTTTCACCCCATTTTCAGCTCCGAGCTGGGTTTTTTTTTCCGCTTTTTTCCACTCCCCTTTCCCACCTCGACGAAATCCGAAATTGGGATTTAATTCCCGCTGGGTGGGGGGGAGAGGACAGAGATAAATTGCGCGGAGAAATAGTTCCTGGGGCACCTTCCTGGCTTCCCTTCCACCTTCCCTCTCTCCTCCTCCTCATCATCATCATCATCATCATCATCATCATCATCCCCGCCCCCTTCCCTTCCTTCCCTTCCCTTCCCAGCCGCTTTTTTATTTATTTATTTTTTTAAAGAGGAAAGGAAAAAAAGAGGATAAAGAGGAAAAAAAAAGAAAAAAAAAAAAAAAAGCCGTGCGGATTGATCCCGGCGATATTTTTGGGTAAATACAATCACGTGAGGCCGGCAGCCAATGGCGCGGGGGGGAACGGGCTGAAAAAATAATTACCTGCCCTGATTGTTCTATGAGGAGATAAAAAGTACACATGGAGCGGACGCGATAATCCATGAATGCAAAGGAGGGGCCGAGCGGAGCATGGCGGCTTCGGGCCCCCTCAGCAGCAGCTACTTCGTGGACTCGCTGCTCGGGCCCGACTCGGAGGAGCTGCTGGCCCCGCGCCTGGCCGGGCCCGGCTCGGCTCGGCCCGCGCCGCTGCTCCCCGACTGCTCCGACTTCCCCTCGTGCAGCTTCGCCCCCAAACCCGCCGTGTTCGCCGCCTCCTGGGCGCCGGTGGCCGCGCAGCCCGCGGTGGGTTACGCGCACCCGCACGGCGCGGGGCCCTTCGCCCCGCAGGCGGCCGAGCCCAGGTACGTGCGCACCTGGCTGGAGCCGCTGGCCGGCGTCTCCTTCCCGCCCTTCGGCGCTCGCCACTACGGCCTCAAGGACTCCTTCGGGCCGCGCCGCGCCGAGTGCGCGCCCGCGGAGGGCCGCGGGTACGCGGAGCTGGTGTACGGCGCGCCCGAGGCGCGGGAGCGCGCGGGAGGCGCGGGCTCGCCGGAGCCGCTGGGGAAGCACAAAGAGGAGAAGCACCAGATGGAGCCCAGTAAGTTCCGAGAGGAGCCCGCGGAAAAGGCGCGGAGGGACCGCGGAGAGGCGCGCGAGGAAAGGGGGTTAGCGAGAGGGGAGAGAGAGGGGCGGAGAGGAGGGTGGAGGGGCGCGGAACCGAGCCTGAAAATGGGCAGAACCGAGCCTGAAAATGGGCAGAACCGAGCCTGAAACGGACCGAGCCTGAAACTGGCCACAACTGAGCCTGAAACGGCCCAAAACCGAGCCTAAAAATGGGCAGAACCGAGCCTGAAACTGGCCAGAACCGAGCCTCAAACGGCCTAAAACCGAGCCTAAAAATGGCCAGAACTGAGCCTGAAAATGGGCAGAACTGAGCCTGAAACGGCCCAAAACCGAAGCTAAAACTGGCCAGAACTGAGCCTGAAACTGGCCAGAACCGAGCCTGAAACTGGCCACAACTGAGCCTGAAACGGCCCAAAACCGAGACTGAAACTGGCCAGAACCGAGCCTAAAACTGGCCAGAACCGAGCCTGAAACGGCCCAAAACCGAGCCTAAAACTGGCCAGAACTGAGCCTGAAACGGCCCAAAACCGAGCCTGAAACGGCCCGGAACCGAAGCTAAAACTGGTCAGAACTGAGCCTGAAAATCCCCAGAACTGACCCCAAAAAATCCTCAAAACTGACCCCAAAAAATCCCCAAAACTGAACCTGAAAATCCCCAGAACTGACCCAAAAAAATCCCCAGAACTGAGGTAAAAACCGCCCAGAACCGAGCCTGAAACTGCCCAGAACTGAGCCTGAAAATCCCCAGAACTGAGCCTAAAACTGCCCAGAACCGACCCCGAAAATCTTATAGAATCCACCCAGAAACTTCCCAGAACCGATCCTAAAAACCCTCAGAACCGACCTTAACAATCTTACAGAAATGACCCTAAAACTGCCCAGAACTGACCCAAAAAACCCCCAAAACTGAGCCAAAAACCCCCAAAACTGAACCTAAAACCTGCCCAGAACCGACCCTAAAAATCCTCCAGAATCGACCCTAAAATTTTCCAAAATGGACCCTGCAATTTTTCCAGAGCTGACCTTAAAAAAAGAAAAAAAAAAAAAAAAAGAAGCAAAAAAAAAAAAAAAAAAA
>NW_027636298.1:0-24925 GCF_903797595.1 Erithacus rubecula
ATAGGAATAAAACTTCCTTAAGATTTAATATTTTTAAACTTAATAAAGATCCACTAGAATATGTGGGAGAGAAGGAGAAAAAAACCAAACCAAAACAAACCAAAACAAAACAAAACAAAAAAAACCCCAGAAAAGTGCTTGCTTTATTTTCCAAATATTTCTCATAAAATAAGCTGCAACATATGCTAGGTACTTAAATAGCCTAAAATCAAAAGCACTTCTCATTTATCTTTCTAAAAATGATGGTCACTTCTTAGGTCTTCATTTCCATTTGTGTAACAAGCCTGAGTGCCAAAATAAAAAGTAATACCATATGTCAAAATAAAGCTTTAGAAATAAGGGGAGTGGAGAGGGATATCTATCATTAATTTGAGTTGAGAAGAGACTTTTCTTTGGAGGGGAGATCATTATGAACATACCTTACCTGGCCAGCAAAAAGGAGAAACATCTCAGGTAAATTCTTGAAGCCAGTGATAATTTTTATTTGCTCTGTAATTCTGGAAAATTCTGTCACCTACAAACAGTGAATCCAAAAGAGAAGTAAAGCCCCAAAGGGGTGCTTAATTTCTCAGAATCCTTATCAGAATAAAATGTAAGCTGTAAAAAAAAAAAAAAAAAATATATATATATATATATATATATATAAAAATATATATATAAATATATATATATTTAAGATGAAGATTGGAAAGATTATAATATTTGCAAAATAATGTAGCTATTTCAAACATAGAATTAGATAATCAGTTTTCAACATCTTATTTTATGAAAGTCAATACACTTCTAATGGCTAAATATTTTGATATTCCTCACTGGGCATAGTTTTAAGATCTCATCCAGTTAAAAAATCCAAACGGTGGGGTGGGGAACTCACTCACTGCTTTTTATTTCTTGAAGTTTGAGGGTATAAGATGATATTGCAATACCTGTGATAAAGTAGCAAATGCCAGTGAGCCACTTCCCAGGAAGGGAAGGAGACTTCTATTCTATAAACAAAACTGATGTCACCAAACTGACTCCTATACCCAAATACTCATGGGTCTGCTCCTCCTGTGATCCCAGCACCACCATCCCTGCCCTAGCACTCCTGTCAGTGCCCTGAGACTCTCCTGGAATGAACCAGTGCAAACTCCAGGATAGGCACTGATGCCCCATCCCTGTTATCCTGCTAATGCCTGCTGTCATCTGGAAACAGCTCCATTTATAGATGAACAGCCTTGATCAAATTGGCACATCTGTTACCTTTTCACCTCCAAGCACAAATGTGCACTTTTAAAAGTTTATTTAAATATCACATTTCAACTCCTCTTTCCCTTCCTGGGAGCCCACAAAGCTCCTTTTCTTCGTGCACACACCAGCTCTCCTTTCCTGGAAGGCCAACCACATGTGAATGATGGAAAGAAACAACTAGGGGTCCTTTGCTTAAAATGACCAGAATATGATGACACAGACTCTCCATGGCTTGCACTTCCCCTGGAACCCCAGTACCTTGGACTCCCCAGCACAGCACTCACCATGTCCCTGTGCACACAGCCAGGCCAGGAAAAGTGACAAGCAAGAGGCACAGTCCATCCCAGCTGAGCTTCTGCATGGGTGGCTGTCTGATTCATTTTGTTTCTGTATTAAGTATACCTATATTAAACTCTCAGCCTTTAGAAAAGTATATATCTTATTAGCATCTCTAAATTTCAGTGATACCTAAGAAAACCCAATTACAAGGAATGGCATGTTCCTAAAGAATAATTTTTGTCTTTTAACATGGCCTATATTAATATTCTCTTAATATTACCTTAGTTGTTCTATGCCATGAAAACCACCCAAAATCAGTCATAATGGCTATTCAGTCCTTGGCAGACACAGCAAGAATTCAAGATATTTGCATTTCTATGAGAATTTAAGTATGACATGTCTATCTACAAAAACAATGTGTTGTGACAAAATTTGTTTCATCCATTTTACCTTCTAATATGCCCTCATCACAGAAGTTCTCAGATTTTGCTTCCCTTGAACAAAAAGTATATAACATTACTTTTTTTTTTTTAATCTGTTTACTCTTTTGGAACCAATAGTGAATAACTGAATCATACATCTCCTGTTTCTCCTTACATTTACAACATCAATAGACTAGAAAGACCTGTAACACCCACATCCACAAAATGAATGTGTACACTGGTACATAGAGAATGTTTCAGCTGTTTGACTTTACTGTTCTACTGTCTATTCTCAAATGTTGACAGCTTTATTTAGTTCTAACCATTTATATTGACAAAGGAATCAGAAGAATAATATCTTCCAGGGGAATAAAAATTTCACAGCTAAGTACCTGAGGTGCTTTTTAAAAAATTATAAAACCAAAAATTCTGTAGAGCTGGATGTCTGGCTTTGTTTGGAGGCTGTTTGCCTTTTTTTTTTTTCTTTTTTTTTCCCCCTTTGCTTTTCTCAAAGCCTCAGCTTGAAAGTAGCTTGAAAGTAGGGCAGTGGGGCTACCCAGAGGATCCCTTCTCAGGACACATCAGACTTGTGTTGTTGCCCTGTGAAAGTTAATCAGAATAGTCAGTTTAAGCAAACAGCACCTTTTAAAGATGAATTCTGTGAAGGAAACTCCTTTGTTTTCTAGGTTACTTAATTCAAAGTTAGTGCCTTTTACTGTTAACTGAGATTGTGGCTTTCTGACCTGTCCTACATCGAAATAAAAAAAACCTGTGTCCAAAATTCTAGGCAACTTTTCCATAGCATTGTTGAAAAGTAGGTTTGGAACACAGATGCAGTTTATTTACATTTACAGATGGTACCAAATGAATATTTATCCAAATTATTCTGCAATTCTTCAATTAAGGGACTCAATTTTGATGACAACTGGCATATTTGTCTTTTACTATCTCTTCAGTCTTTTTCTTCTGCCAAGGATAGTTTCTCTCTGAAATCCTTCATCAATTAATTTGAATACTTCATTACATAACATTCTCCTTGCCATACCCTCTTAAAAAGGCATGCCTGTAAAATTCCTTGAGGGATAGTTTTCTGCAGTTTTTCCATTTGTTAGTTTGAGTTTTTGGTGAATGATTGACATATGTGTTTTTCTCTATTTTGATTCTCTGTTTTCAAGATTTACAAACCCATACTGTTCTGTTCAGCCCACATTTTCTTCCAGCATCTCATTCTTAAACCATTTTTTAAAAGTAAGATAGAAGCAGATTTAGAGATCTCCATTACTGATTTCTTCCTGCTTCTAAAACAAAGGGTTTCTTGGGTGTCTTCTCAGAACTTGGTGGATTGCATAGGCTGCTCTATTGCTTAGGGAAAACAGATTGAGATAATTAAAACAACATTTTAAAAGGAAAGTAAAAGGTAGAGCTAATGTATGGCTGCTGCTGGCAGCATCTGTGTTCCTCTCTAATGCATCTTAATAAGTATTTGTGTCTAGTTCAAAGATATTTTCCATGTTGCAGCAACGTCTCCATAACCTAATTTACTAACACAGTGTTTTTGAAGCAACTGGTAAAAATAACTTTGCTAAAGGGAATTTTTAGTTTGTTCTAGTGCTAAAGAATCTCATTCATACTTTCTGTTTTGTTGGATATGGTATCAATCTGTTATTGCTTTACTTAAAAGACAGGTAAAAACTATTACATTTTACAGTATATCAATCTTTCTGAATAAAAGGGAAGAACACACTAACAGCAATAACAAGTGTGCAGGATGCAAAAAAAAAAAAAAATCTATTGTACTGAGGTAAGTGTTCTTTTCTGAAAACACTTCAGTAATTTTGCTTCCTGGTACATGAGTCTTATGGTAAGAGCTTTTTTACTGAAATACTTTTTTTTCCTTTTACAAACACATTCTCTTATTTCAGAAGAGTTAATAAAATATTGCCATGTGTTTGCAATCACTGAATATATAACTAAGGATATTTAAATATTGTGCAATGTCTGGTACCCCATAAGTTTCCCTCACTGCCCCAAACATCACACGACCTCATCAAAGAGTTCAAGTTACAGAGATCTTTGAAAAGTAGTTATAATTTATACAATTCTGATTACCCTGACAGTGTCAAGAAACAGTTTGGAAAGTCTGCAATTGCTTGAAGAAATGTCAACAGCTTTGCCTCATGGGAGAAGGTTGTTTAAGTTTTGGAAAACAAAAAGGAAAAGACACTGAAAGAACCATATAAAGCATAAACTCACTGCTCTAAATCAAGCAACATTTGAGTTTGGCAAGTTCTACTTCACTTATGTATTTCTGGGAAAACAAATTGTCAGAAATTTGAGTTTTCTGCATATTACTTAATTGTAATTGTGAGGAGACTCAAATAATCCTAATCACCTTTACACACAGACATAGACATAAATGAATTGAATTAAAAACAGCCCAGTGTTGCACAAATGACAAAGGATCTTCCAGTTCACAACAGTAAACATTTGTAGAAATAGAATGGAGGAGAAAGATTTCACATCAGTAACAGTGGATTTGCCACATAAGTATTTTTTCAGCCTGACAATAAAACAGTTATTAAATATTTTAGCTAAAAAATGGTAATTCTTCATAAACAATCCTTGACTTCTGTCAACACATATATGCAGGGTGAGCATTTGTGTTCTCACACATATTCAGTTATACATAGTTGTAAATTACTTTGATATAGGTCAGTTCAGTTTCTGACTGGGACTGATATTTTAAGATTTTTTTTAGCATAACTTCACAAATAGTCACTCTACAATATCAGGTCTGTCTGCTTTATTCACAAGTCATTTTAGTGACTGTCCAGTAAATATGTTACTGTTCAAAAACCATAAAGTAAAGGGGATCCAGGAGTGGATCACAATAAAATGTACAGGTGCCTAGTGTCACATTTTGAAGAGCGAGTTGTCTGAGTGTCTCTCACTTTTGATATTTAACCAACCCTACTCTTCCTGATTACTCAGTGCCAGCTATCAAGTGTCATTTACCCAGGTGGCAAACAACTCACTGTGTAATTGATGGAAGTTGTCTGTTCAATTGTAGTGAAGATCAGATTGAAATACTGGCAGGTAATGCTGAACTTTAAGATATTCTGGAAGGATTTCTTCTTGTCAGGTGTGCTGATTTGACTTCATCATCATCTCAGGTCCAGGGCACAAAGTTCTCAGGTGACAGCAGCCAGTTTCTGGAGCAAGGTGTGGCCAAGTGAGATAACAATGCTCCATGTTTGGTTACCCCACACACATTCTTCCATCCCCTTGCCTCCAAGGAGGAGTAGGAGCTCAGATTGGTGCAGAAAAATCCATGCAGCAACACTGTTTTAGCCTGGATTTAAATTAACTTAGCCTGAATTTCTGTGAAAGACCATTTTTTTCCAATGCATAATTAATATAGAATGCTTTCTGCTGTTGGCAAAGGATTTTATTAAGAACTCCAGGAATAGGGTAAAGGATATTTTTGGTCAGCTCTGCTGTGATTTCATAACTGAGAAATCTGTCAAATTTGAAAAGAAGACTTGAAACACTAGCTGAAATATAAGTTTTTCAGGTATTTTCTGTCTCTTCCTTGACTACAAATAAAATCATATTAGAGAATGGTATTGTGAATATCATTATTTTTTTCCTGAGTGCCTGATTAAGAAGGCAGATAAATCACACCAGCAGGTTGTGTCTGGTATGAACCAGACTAGTTTAGCTGCTGTTCTCCATCTCTTGCAATTTTTTGAAGCCTTCATGGTTTCATATAGAACCCACTTCTTCCTGAGAGAATTGTTTAAAGAGCTAGTTAGATGGAAGCACTATGGAAAAAGGAGAGATGAATTCTAGAGCATTTTGTGTGAGTGTTGACATGTTTCATTTGTGTTTGATGATCAGTTGCACATGCATAGATGGGAACACCTTTGCCATTAATCTCTCCTAAGCAGAAGTTTGTATGTGAGCATGTTCAAACATCACATACCTCAGCTTTTCAAATACAGAGCTCATTTTCTAATGCAAGGCTCACATTTGCAACAATTAATTGCAATATAATATAATGTCTACTCCAAGAACAACACAAACTACTTTTCCTTGCCTTCATTTTAATATACCAGACTAAAATAGACACTGAGATATCTCAAACACAGCCATGACATTTGCCTCATTAGGTCTGCAAAAACTATCTGCTGGGCATGAAAAGCTTTGGAAGGAAGGGAGATGCCAGAAGTAGCATGGGCAACACACAAAGAGAAAAAATGACACAATTGACAAGCACATGAATAGATGCTTTTAATAGCTGGATGCAACATAGAGCAGCTGTATGCAGCTTGACATTTCTCTGGACTAATATACTAATTAACCAAAGGACGGAAAAAAAATAAAAAACAAAAAGAAAGAAGTCACTGGTCTTTAGTTTGGAGGGTTGTGCAATATAGCAATTCTTTTGGTGTATCATCAACACCAATAAATGTTTGTGGAGAGACAGAAAGAAAGAGAACACCAGTCCATAGCAGAAATAGCATGCAGGGGGGAATGTTAAAGTTTTGTTCACGCTTACATCAGTCAGGTACTAAAAAGACTCAGAGTAGGATGAGTATGGGGCAAAACACAGATTTTGAGACAAAAGGAAGTTGTCACAACACTTCCACTGTTACTGGAAATTGGCATGATTTGCACAGCACTCAAAAGAGCCTTAGGGGAAAGTAATGGAACAGAATAGGCAGATGCTCAATTATTTTTTTCATAAACTGTTGCTGAATATCACATAAAGAGTCAATATCACAAGTTAGGTACTACAAACAGAAAGAATATCCAGTGAGGTGAATTAAGGAAATTTAGGAGTAAATAAGCTCTCTCCCCATTACTATAAGTGTAATTTTACATCACCTTTATATAATTAAAAAAAAAAAAAAAAAAAAAGTTTTTCCTCAGTTTCAAACCTGTGATTTAAAAGTGTGTAAGTCTTTTTACAGAAACAAATTCAGTCCCACTTATGCCTGTCCATTTGCATAGCATGCAGTTTCAAATGTGATTTATTAGTAAAATACATTTTTTAATGACTTGCCTTGTTTCTTAACGGGTTAATGTGGAAGCAGAGGGAAAAACTCCTCCCTTCCCATCTCCCCCACCTCATGCACTGGGACAATCTTAATGTTAAACCTGCTTTTACTGCACTGTGAGAACAGCTGTCTGAACCATATCAGCATTTTGCATGTGTTGTAAACTCGGGAAAGAAAAATAAGTTAATTGAAAATGTGCTGCAGTTTGTGCCAGTCTCGTTCATGTCACCCTGAAAGAATTCCCACCCCTGACACACACTGCTTCAAGAGTTTACAGTTTATCTGTGAGACTCAAGATTTGCATTACATAGAAAGTGCCAGTTTTTTACAATACATGGAAATCCAAAGTTTCCTATTCTTTTTTGTTGCTGGAATAGGTTTGAAAACCCAGGAAGATGGTTATGAAGTAAAATTTAGATTAAATTAATTAAGATTAGTTTGTCATGTTGCTCAGAAGGGTAGAACCAGGTGACATCACTGAGTACAACAGCAAGAAAAATATTTTTGCTTAACAGTTATTTTCCACTTAGTCAAATTAAAAAATAAACCAATCAATCAACCAATGATGGCAACAATACTATATTTAAATTCACAAGATGATACAAGATTTTTGCTAAAGGAATGAGATCTAAGAAGCTGTTCAGACCAAACCTTCTCAGTAGACTATGAGCTCTTCTATATTTATTGTTGGTAGAACTTACCAAGCTTCATTTTAATGTTCCTCCTAGTCATATTGGAACATAAAAATATTGAAATATAAAAATTACCTATATTCATATCAAATTTTCCTGATGGGTCTCAGAAAGATATCCAGAAAAATAAAATTTAAAAAACAAAATTGAAAATCAAGTTATTGATTCAGAGGATAAAAGATTTACAACTCCAAAATGGACTAATAGTTGTCATTAGCACTTATAGTCTTCCAATAATCAGTAGGAAAAGATTCACTGCTGGAACCACGAAAGATTACAGTGTTTTAATGACTACAGAATAATTACCACATGCAAGTACATAACCAAACTTTGCTCATTTACAAATTGGAGGGTAGCAGAGAAAGATGAATGGTGGGCTCACTTCTGCTTATTAAAGGCTTTTTTGTGTCAATGCATCAAAGGCAAAGAAACTAAAATCCAGTAGATGTAGGTTTCCAGGGAGGACAGCGAGTCAGGGAATTTCTGATGAAAGTTTTTTTTCCATAAAAATTGGATTGCCTGAAGGAATATATGAACCAGTTTAGATGAGAAGACCCTTTCTGGTTCAAAGAGGGAAAGGGGTGGGGGAAATAGCTCATTTTCTCTTACCTCTAAATAAGTAAAATCGGTAAAAATTAGAGCACTTAACTGGAACACAGAACATCTCACCCAACTTCATCCCAGAGATCTCTCCTAGCCACTAAGCTGCTAAGAAAGCTTGACCATTTCTTTTGGAAAACAAAATTAAAACAAAGAGAAGAGAAGTGAAGAAAGTAAGAGACATCTAAGAAAACCAACTGAGTGATGGTCACTGTGCTCACTTTAGATGTGAACAATTAAGTCTGCAGTACACCTAATCAAGATAAAGTCAGCCCCTTAAAGTTCAAGCAAGTACCCTGCTAGCTTAGACAATGACTACCCTGATAAATATAAGAACTGGTCACTAGATTTCCAGGGAAAAGTCTGAGGTTTCCTGAGTGCATGATAATATAATGGTAGCAACAAAGTCTTGAGAAGCACCAGCAGATAGGAGCACCTGAAGACTCACTTTTCATCACTGATTTGCACACCCAGTGTGAGTCATGCTAGGGACAGCACAAGTCTTACAGAACATACTTAAAATTTACATTACAGTGGCAATTTGGCTACAAGCTTCAAGGATGATTTTATGTCAGTTCTGGGTATGGACAAAATTACTTTTGCTGTCATTCTACTTTGTAAGAAGGCACAGAACAATGGGACTGAGGCACAAGGTGTGCAGAGCAGCCCTCCACACACACTCCACTGGTTTCCCCAGCTGAGTCCATGCTCCATTAAGAAAATTAAGGAGAAAATCCCCTTATTTCATCGCTCCAGGTGCCAGTTTGCTTTTGTTCCACTCAGTGCAGAATACCAACACATGTAAATCCTTTGAAACATTGCCACTGTGGTTTCTTTCTTCCCAAACAGACTGGGCCAAGCCACTGAGAGCCAATGGCTGACTCTGCACTGGAGTAAATGGAGAGCAGCATCAGAGTGAGAGGAGATGCTCTAAATTTCAAATGGGCTTAGTTGAAGTGAGACCACCATCCTTAACTAGTCTAATTACAGTACAGGGTTTGATTTGGAAAGTACATTTTTAATAAACATACCTTGAGGTGCATTGCATGCTTCTTGAAAAGGCTTCAGAAGTACAATTGCACTTTACAGATCTGTGAAAAGAAACAGATATGCCTTGTCTTTGGAATGGTGCAGCCCCCCCTTCAGTAGTGCTGCCTCCTTGTGGACAAAACCGGTACTGCAGACCCCAACCCCCTCAGTAGTGCTGCCCCGTTGTAGGCAAAACCGGAACTGCATCCCCCTCCCCGAGTACTGCTGCCCCCTTGTGGAAAAACCAGTACAACAGCATCCCCCAAACCCCTTTTAGTGCTGCCCCCTTGTGGACAAAACCGCTATTACAACCCCCCCCCACCAGAAGTGCTGCCCCGTTGTAGACAAAACCATTACTGCATCCCCTTTGCCACAAGAGTGCTGCCACCCTGTGGACAAAACAGGTACTGCAGCCCCCCCACCAGTATTGCTGTCCCTATGAGAACAAAACTGAAACTGCAGCCCACACCCCCACCCCCCCAGTAGTGCTGCTTCCTTGTAAACAAAACCTATACTGCAGCCACCTGCACCAGTAGTGCTTCACCCCTGTAGACAAAACAGGTACTGCAACCCACCTCCTCTTTCAGTTGTGCTGACCCGTTGTGGACAAAACCGGTAATGTAGCCCCCCCCTTTCAGTAGTGTTGCCCCTTCTGGACAAAACCGGTACTGCAGCCTCCCTTTCCCCAGTATTGCAGACCCCTTGTGAACAAAACCGGCACTGCACCCCACTCACCACTAGTGCTGCCCCCTTTTGGGCAAATCCGGTTTTGCAGCCCCATCTTCCTCAGTAGTGCTGCTTTTTTGTTGACAAAACTGGTACTTCAGCACCCCCCTTTCAATAGTGCTGCCCCCTTGTAGACAAAACCGGTACTGCCGCCTCCCCCACAGTAGTGCTGCTTCCTTGTGAACAAAACAGGTAATGCAGCACCCCCTTCCCCCATCAGTAGTGCTGCCCCATTGCGGAAAAAGCAGTACTGCTGCCCTCCCCATTTAAGTAGTGCTGCCCCGTTGTGCACCAAACCAGTACTGTGGACACCCCCCTTTCAGTAGTGCTGACGCCTTGTGGACAAAACCGCCGCTACAGCCCCTCCCCCCTCTTAGTGCTTCTTCCTTGTGGACAAAACCTATACTGCAGCCCCCTGCAACAGTAGTGCTGCCCCCTTGTGCACAAAACCGGCACTGCCGCCCTCAGGCCCCAGTAGTGCTGCTCTGTTGTTGACAAAACCAGTACTTCAGCCCCCCCTTTCACTCCTGTTGCCCCCTCTTGGACAAAACTGGTACTGAAAACCCTCCACCGCAACCCAGTAGAGCTGCTTCCTCGTGGCCAAAACTGGTACTGCAGCCCCTCGTCCCTCAGTAGTGCTGCACCGTTTTGGACTAAACCGGTACTTCACCCCCCCCCCTTCAGTAGTGCAACCCCCTTTTTACAAAACATGTACTGCAGCCCCCTCTCCAGTAGTGCTGCTTCTTTGTGGATAAAACCGGTACTGCAGCCCTCCCTCTTCCAGTAGTGCTGCTCCCTTGTGGACCAAACAGGTACTGCAGCTCGCCCCCCCAGTAGTGCTATCCCCTTGTGGACACAACAAGTACTGCATCCTTCCCCACCAGTAGTGCTGTCCCCATGAAAACAAAACCAACACTGCAGCTCTCCCCCCCCACCAGTAGTGCTGCTTTCTTGTGCACAAAACCTATACTGCAGCTCACCCCATAGTAGAGCTGCTGCCTTGTAGACAAAAACGACACTGCAGCCCCTCCCACCCCTTAGTGCTGCTTTCTTGTGGACAAAACCTATACTACAGCCCCTGCAGCAGTAGTGCTGCCCCCTTGTGCACAAAGCCGGTACTGCTGCACTAAGCCCCCAGTAGTGCTGCTCCATTGTGCACAAAACCAGTACTTCAGCCCCCCCCTTTCCGTAGTGCTTCAACCCTGTAGACAAAACAGGTACTGCAACCCACCTCCTCTTTCATTTGTGCTGACCCCTTGTGGACAAAACCAGTAATGCAGCCCCGTCCCCCCTCATTAGTGCTGCTCCACTGCAGACAAAACCAGTACTGGAGCCTCTCATCCCCCAGTAGTGCTGACCCCTTGTGAGCAAAACCTTTACTGCCGCCCGCGCCATGAATAGTGATGCTTCCTTGTGGAGAAAACCCGTATTTCACCCCACCCACCACTAGTGCTGCCCTGTTTTGGGCAAAAGCGGTACTGCAGCCCATCCCACCTCCCCCGTAGAGCTGTCCCCTTGAGGACAAAATTGAAAGCTCAGACCCCCCGTTCAGTATTGCGACCCCCTTGCAGACAAAACAGGTACTGCAGCCCCCCCCCTTTTTAGTTGTGCAGACCCTTTGTAAACTAAACCGGTACTGCACCCCCCCCTTTCAGTAGTGTCCACCATTAGGTCAGAACCAGTACTGCAGCTCCCAGTTCAGTATTGATGCTTCCTTGTGTGCAAAACTGGTACTGCAGTCTCCCTTCCCTCGGTTGTGCTGACCCCTTGTTTACTAAACCGGTACTGCCAACCCCCGCTTCAGTAGTGCGGCTTCCTTGTAAACAAAACCGGTAATACACCCCACCCAGCACTAGTGCTGCCCCGTTTTGGGCAAAACCAGTACTGCAGTCCCCCCCCGCCCCCCCCATAGAGCTGTCCCATTGTAGACAAAGCCGGTAGTGCAACCCCCCCCACTCAGTATTGCCGCTCCCTTATGGACAAAACCAGTACTACCGCCTTCCTCAAAATAGTGCTGCTTTCTTGTGGACAAAACAAGTAATGCAGCCCCCCCCCCATCAGTAGTGCTGTCCCCTTGTGCAAAAAACCGGTAATGCTGCCCTCCCCACAGGTAGTGCTGTCCCCTTGTGCACCAAACGGCTACTGCACCCCCCCCCCCCCCCCATTTCAGTAGCGCTGCTCACTTGTAGACAAAACCGGTGCTGCAGGCCTTCCCCACCAGTGCTGCCCCCCTTGTGAACAGAACCAGTACTGCAGCCCCCCTCCTCACTAGCACTGCCCCCTTGTAGACAAAACCGGTAGTGCAGCCCCCCCACATTGAGCAGTGCTTCCCACTTGTAAACAAAACCGGTTCTGCAGCCCCCCCCGGGTAGCGCTGATCCCTTGTGGATGAAACAGGTACTGCAGCCTGCCCCCCCACCACTAGTTCTGCCTCATCTTGGAAAAAACCAGTACTGGAAACCCTCCACCCCACCCCAGTAGTGCTGCTTCCTCGTGGCCAAAGCCGGTACTGCAGCCCCCCTCCCTCAGTAGTGCTGCCTTGTTTTGGACAAAACCGGTACTTCAGCCCCCACCTTTCAGTAGTGCAGACCCCTTTGGACAAAACATGTACTGCAGCCCCCCTTCCTGTGTTGTTGCTTCCTTGTGGATAAAACCGGTACTGCAGCCCCCCCACCAGTAGTGTTGCCCTCTTGAGGACAAAACCGGTACTGCCTCCCTTCTCCCTCCAGGTATTGCTGCCCCCTTGTGGACAAAACTGAAACTGCAGCCCCTCCTACCAGTCGTGCTGCTTCTTTGTGGACACAACCGGTACTACAGCCTTTCTCAATGAAGCTGATCCCTTGTGGACAAAACTGGCACTACAGCCCTTTTCCGCCCCCCAAGTAGTGCTGCTTTTTTGGAAAAAACAAGTACTGCAGCTCGCCCACCCCTCAGTAGTGCTACCCCCTTGTGGACAAAACCGGTACTGCAGCCCTCTTCTCCCCACCAGTAGTGCTGCCCTCTTGTGGACAAAACCGGTACTGCAGCCTCCCCACCAGTACTGCTGCCCATTGTGGACAAAACGGGTACTGCAGGCTTCCCCAGTAGAGCTGCCTCTTTATGGGAAAAACTGGCACTGCAGCCCCACCCCAGAAGTGCTGCTTTTTAGTGGACAAAACAGGTACTGCAGATCTTTCTCCAGTAATGCTGCTTCCTTGTGGAAGAACCGGTATTGCAGCCTCCCCACCAGTAGCACTGCCCCCTTGTGGACAAAACAGGTACTTCAGCCCCCCCTTTCAGTAGTGCAGCCCTCTTTTGGTCAAAACATGTTCTGCAGCCCCCCCTCCAGCAGTGCTGCTTCCTTGTGGACAAAACCAATACTGCAGACCCCCAATTAGTGCTGCCCTCTTGTTGACAAAACCGGTGCTACAGCTCACCCTCCCTCTGTTGTGCTGCCTTCTTGTGGACAAAACCGGTACTGCAGCCCCCCCTCCCCCCCCCCCCCCCCCCCGCAGTAGTGCTGCTTCCGTGTGGACAAAACTGGTACTGCAGCTCCCCCCCCAGGAGTGCTGTCCCTATGTGGGCAAAACCCGTACTGCAGCCACACCCCCCTGAAGTTCTGACCACTTGTGGACAAAACAGGTACTGCAGCCCTCCCGTTTCACTACTACTGCCCCGTCTTGGACAAAACTGGTACTGAAAACTTTCCACCCCACCCCAGTAGTGCTGCTTCCTCGTGTACAAAAACAGGTACTGCAGCCCCCCCTTCCAGTAGTGCTGTTTCCTTGTGGACCAAACAGGTAATGCAGCCCTCCCCCCAAGTAGTGCTGCCCCCGTGAGAACAAAACCGACCCTGCAGCCCCCCCCCCCCCCCCTTCCCCACAGTAGTGCTGCTTTTTTGTGGACAAAGCCGGCACTTCAGCTTCCCCCTTTCAGTAGTGCTGCCCCCTTGAGGACAAACAGGTACTGCAGCCTCCCCCCCCTTCAGTAGTGCTTCCCCCTTGTGGAAAAAACTGGTACTGCAGCCCCACCCTGTCAGCAGTGTTGCCACCATTTGAACAAAACCAGTATTGCAGCCCCCCCTTTCAGTATTTCTGCCCTCTTGTGGACAAAACCGGTGCTGCAGCCCCCCCCCCCCCACCAGTGCTGCCCCCTTGTGAACAAAACCAGTACTGCAGCCCTCCTCCTCACTAGTCTTGCCTTCTTGTGGACAAAACAGGTAGTGCAGCCCCCCGCTATTGAGCAGTGCTTCTCCCTTGTAAACAAAACCGGCACTGTAGCCCCCTGCACCAGTACCGCTGCCTCCTTGTGGACAAAACAGGTACTGCAGCCCACCCCCTCACTAGTGCTGCCCCCTCTTGGACAAAACTGGTACTGGAAAGCTTCCACCCCACCCCAGAAGTACTGCTTTCTCGTGGCCAAAACCAGTACTGCAGCCCCCCCTCCCTGATTATTGCTGTCTCGTTTTGGACAAAACTAGTACTGCAGCCCCACCTTTCAGTAGTACAGCATTCTTTTGCACAAAACATGTTCTGCGGCCCCCCCCCTCCAGTACTGCTGCTTTCTTGTGGACAAAATTGGTACTGCAGCCTCCCCTCCATTAGTGCTGCCCCCTTGTGGACAAACCCTATGGTACAATTTGCCCTCCCTCAGTTGTGCTGCATTCTTCTGGACAAAACTGGTAGTGCAGCCCCCTTCAGTAAAACTTGTTCCTTCTGGACAAAACTGGTACTGCAGCCCCACCCCCGCAGTGGTGCTGCTTCCTTGTGGACAAAACAGGCACTGCAGCTCCCCCACCAGGAGTGCTGTCCCTGTGTGGACAAAACCCGTACTGCAGCCACCCCCCTTCCAGTAGTGCTGCCCCTTTGTGGACAAAACCGTACTGCAGCCCCCTGCACCAGCAGCGCTGCCCCATTGTGGTACAAAACATGTAGTGCAGTCTTCACCCACTCATTAGTGCTGCCTCCTTGTAGAACAAACTGGTACTTCAGCTCACCTTCCCTCAGTTGTGCTGCCTTCTTTTGGACAAAACCGGTACTGCCGCACCTCTCCAGTAAAACTCGTTCCATGTGGACAAAGCCAGTACTGCAGCCCCCCCTCCTCACTAGGGCTGCCCCTTGTATACAATACCGGTATTGCAGCCTCCCTGACCGTCAGCAGTGCTGCCCCCTTGTGAAAAAACTGCTACTGCAGCCTCCCACACCAGTAGAGCTGTCCCCTTGTGAACATAACCTGTACTGCAGCCCCCCCCCCCCCAGTAGTGCTGCCCCCTCTTGGACAAAACCGAAACTTCAGCCCCCCCACCCAGTAGAGTTGACCCCTTGTGGATATAACTGGCACTGCAGCTTGCCCACCCCTCAGTAGGGCTGCTTTTTTGTGGACAAAACCGGCACTACAGCCCCCCCCCCCCCCCTCCAGTAGTGCTGAACCCTTAAAGACAAAATGGCACTGCCACCCCCCATTTTCAGTATTGCTGCCCCTATTTGGACAAAACTGGTACTGGAGTCCCCCACAGTAGTGCTGCCTCTTTGTGGACAAAACCGGTACTGCAGCCCCCCTTCTCTCAGTAGTGCTGCACTATTGTGGACAAAAGTGGCACTGCAGCCCCCACCCCCCCTCAGTAATGCTGTCTCCCTTGCGGACAAAACCAGGACGGCTGCCCCCCCCCCCCCCCCCCCCGCCTCAGGTAGTGCTGCGCTCTTGTAAACAAAATCGGTACTGCCACCCCTACTTTTCAGTAGTGCTGCCCCCTTTCAGGCAATACCGGTACTGCAGCCCCTTCCAATAGTGCTGCCCCCTTGTGGACAAAACCGGTATTACAGCCCCCCCCAAAAGTACTGCCTTCTTGTGGACAAAACCAGCACTGCAGCCCCCCCCCCCCAGAGTACTGCTGCTTCATTGTGGATAGAACAGGTATTGCAGCCCCCCCATTACAGCTGCCCCCTTGTGCACAAAACCGGTTCTGCTGCGCCCCCCCCCTCCCCTTCAGAAGTGCTGCCCCCTTTATTACGAAACCAGAACTGCAGCCCCCCCGACCCCTTCCACTAGTGTCACCCACTTGTGGACAAAACAGATACTGCAGCCCCTGGAGTCGCTGAAAACTAGGGAGCTTCGCAGAGCACTCTGGCGCTCTGAGTCTTCCCTGTTCGCGTTTTGTGTTTTGCAGCAATTTCTCTCTAACAGAGCTGAACTGACATCTACTGCTCACACAGAACACTCCGCAGCTAGGTCTAGCTACTGCCAAAACACGCCTGGGATGTGGACTTTTCTTCTAAACCTTCTGTTTTGTACCATTCTGCCTTCCTTCTTGTAAGAGTCTTATGCACTCTTTCAACTCTGCATAGCGAAAAGTACGGAAGTGTACTTGAAGCTGAGGAGAAAGCGTGCACACGACATAGCATTTCTCCCTTTCCATTGCACACACCAATGTCTTCTCTGCATCTCAAAGCTTAGGCACGTGGTAGCAATTTTAGTACGGGAGAAATCCTGAGCATTAGGGAAATTTAGCAGGCAGAAAGTCAGTGTAAGACACAGGGCCCTTAACACAATCTGGGGTTTATTTCTCTGATATATGAAGTTGAATTTAGCACTTTTGTAATGTCTGTTTGGAGGAGTTGTTTGGCACTCAAAGAACAGCCAGGCTTCTCAGTGATGGCACCTTTAGTCTGGGAGAAAAGCAGTTCAACATGGAATTTTACAGGGAGAAGCCCAGTCTCAATCCCAGGGCCCTGGACACAAACTCAGGTTTATTTCTCAGTGAAATAAAACTCAGTTCACCACTTTGGCAATGTCTATCAAGAGAAGGATTTTGGCACTCAAAGAACAAACAGGCTTCAAAATGGTGGCATTTTAGTCTGGGAGAAATTCTGATTCTTAGGGAAATTTAGCAGGCAGAAAGCCAGTGTGAGGCACAGAGCCCTGGACACAAACAGGAACCCTTTACCCTTTGAAAAGAAACACACTCTCCCAGTTTCCTCATAACTTTTGGAGGAAGTGTTTGTGACTGCACTTGTAACCAAGGTTCTAAGTGGTGGCCTTTTTAGTCTGGGACAAATACTGAACCATAGGGAAATTTAACAGGCAGAAGCCAAATCTCTGTCCCAGGGCCTTGGGCAAAAAACAGGGGCTGGTTTCACTGTACAATAAAGCTCACTTCATCACTTTTGCAAGGCCTTTTTAGAGGAGACTTTGGGCACTCAAAGAACAACCAGGCTTCTAAATGCTGGCATCTTTAGTCTGCAAGAAATCCTGATCCATATGGAAATTTTACAAGGAGAAGCCCAGTCATAGTCGCAGGGCCCTGGACACAAACTGAGTTTTGTTTCTCAGTAAAATGAAGCTGAATTCACCACTTACGCAATTTCTATTTAGAGGAGGTGTTTGGCACTCAAAGAACAGCCAGGCTTCTAAGTGGTGGCATGTTTAGTCTGGAAGAAAAGAGGCTCAACATGGAATTTTATCAAGGAGATGCCCAGTCTCAGTCCCAGGGCCCTGGACACAAACTCAGGTTTCTTTCTCAGTGAAATAAAGCTCAACTCACCACATTTGTAATGTCTATTTATAGGAGGCTTTTGGCACTCCAAGAACAACCAGGCTTCTCACTGGTGGCATCTTTATTCTGCAAGAAATCCTGATCTATGAGGAAATTTAACAGGCTGAAGCCCAGGCGCAGGCACAGGGCTCTGGACAAAAAAGAGGGGCTTGTTTTCTGTACAATAAAGCTCACTTCATCACATATGTAGTGTCTATTTAGAGGAGGCTTTTGGCACTCAAAAATAACCAGGCTTCTAAGTGGTGGCATCTATAGTTGGAAATCAATCCTGATCCATGAGGAAATTTTTATAGGCAGAAGCCCAGTCTGTGGTTAGCCAAAAAGCCGCACGGAAGATCATGTGATGTACGCAGAAAATAGGGCCCCCTCCTCTCCATAATGCTAGCCAATCATAATATATTCCGCAGTTATTTAAGCCGCCTTTCTCAGAAAATAAATGCATTTCGCCATCCACCCCATGGGTGTCAGTGTGTGATTTGCCCGGCCAGTTTGTAGTTTCGCTGTGGTTTCTCTCCGAACCAAGTCACCCTGCCTTAAATACAAGCCAACATGGTGGTGCCGAAACCCTGGAATGTCTCCCGACCCACGGGTACGGGAGTTCGGGCAACAGGATTCTCACTGGAGGAGAGAAACGGCCAAAGCAGCTGGACTGACTTTGGCGAGTAGGACGATCCCGTACCGCCAAGATGGAAGCGCTTGGCAAGGTAGTGGCTGAACTGCATAAGCAGTGGGGAATTCAATGTAAGCCCAACCATGCGCAGTTTTGCGATTGTTGAAGTTGGGTGCCGTTGACGGTCCCATGGACATCCTGCAACCAGGATGTTGGAAGAAATGTACTAACACCCTTGCGCATGATGTAATCGTGTCTGGTTCTAGCAAATGTCTGAAAAGCTGGGGGAGGGTTACCGAGGCTTTGGAAAAGGCTTTGTTAGAACAGGAAACGTGGAAAGCAGCACAGAATTGTTTAAAAATCATGCTGAAAGTGGGGGTGGGGGCTGCCACTCAGACTGCGTTCGGTGATCGCGTGGCGGATTTGGGTTTGTCGTCTCGGGCTGACAGTCGATCGCGGTCTCGGTCTCGGTCTCCGATCCCTACTCCCGATTTAACCACTAAACCACAACGCCGGTTAGGTTGCGACGATGTTTGCAAGCCTCCGGGTATCCTTAGTGACATGGGCCCCGAAAACGTTCGGGAAAAACCACCAACCTATGCACCTGACAATGGCATCGGGCCAGAAGGAGAAGGGCGGAGCGAGGGTTTTTTTCCTGCCATGGCCATGCGCAGTTGCGAACATGAGGGGAGGAGAACTCGTAGCCCAATCAGGGAGTGCGCCCCAAAACATGTCCTTATAAGACAAAAAGCTCCCCTGCAGAGAGGCAAAGAAGGGGAGGGAAAGAGCCTAACCACGGGAAACTTAGAAGGCGGAGTCCGACCAAAAAGTACCGCAGCACAGAAAACCCTTACCATTCAACTTCCTCCGACTCAGACAGAGAGTACGGGTGGATCTGGCGGGTACCATGGCATGAGTGGGGGGGCAAGCAAAGGGACAAAAAGCGACGCCCATCTAGCTCAGAATCTAGCTCAGATTCAGATTCAGATAAAGACAATATACCAGCTGCATTTACCAAACTTACCGGTTTGCCTGTGCCAAGCACAAAGAAGCGGGGGCTGTAAAAACCCATGCCACTAACAGACTGGAAAGAGGTTCAGGCTGCATTTGCTGATTTGCCCAAAACAGCGGCACACATATTCCCGGTTAGGAGAATGGATAACAATTTACTGGCATACACTCCAGTAAACCCCAAAGATGTGCAGGCTGTCATCAAAGCCATTAATGAAAAGGGGATAAATTCTGCTATGGTCTCCACCATGATCGATGGCCTTTTCAGCAATGACGACATGCTTCCCTTTGACATTAAGCAAACGTGCCACATGATTTTTGATGGGGCGGGAATGATTGTGTTTAAGCAAGAGTGGGAGAACAATTTAGAGAAAATGCTCGCCAAAGTTAATGGGGATCAACACCTGCTGCACCACTCTAGCCTGCTGCGGCTGATGGGTCGTGATACACAAATGGTTAGCCCTCAAGCACAAGCCCAAGGCTTGCGAGCCTCTGAGATTGCAGCCACAACCCGCGCGGCCAGAGAAGCCATTCGTACCACCTGCAGGATTGTAGCCAAGCCAGCTCCATGGACAACCATCAGGCAAAGCAAGAGTGAACGCTTCGCTGAATTCGTGGACTGTCTCCAAGCAGCCGCGGATGCCTCTGACCTGCCATCAGAGGCAAAAGGTCCCGTCCTGGAAGGATGCCTTCGACAGCAATGCAACCAGCCCACCAAAGAACTCTTACACTCTGTGCCACCCGGTGCCAGTCTCGCAGCAATGATCAAGCACATCGTGAGAGAGGATAACCTAGCTCCGGTCCAAGCCATAATCGGCGCTGCATTGGCTCCGCTTCCAGCCGTGGTTGGCACTGCCGTAGCTGAGGTCATGGCCGTCCAAAGTCATCATGGTCACCGTCAACCACCGCCTACAGGTCCTCCACACCCAAGATCAAAAGGACCTTGCTGGGTTCGTGGTAAGAAGGGTCACATCTCCCGAGAGTACTGGAGCAAGAAGCAGGGAAACGGGCGAGGGAGGGGGCAGATGGGCCGCATGCAGCCTCCTCCCAGTTGGGATATCCAGCGGCCCAGCTATGTGAACCTCGGGACAGAGCACCTGCTGAACCCACTGCCCCCCAGGGAGGTAACCAACTTCATGGCCAAGCCAATGTCCAGCCCCGTAACCCAGCCGATGCCATCACAAGAGTCAACTACGCCCACAGTAGCAAGGCAATGCGAAGAATGAGACCCCTGGGTGGCCCTGGCAGTGGAATGCAATGTCCCACCAATAATATGGGGAGTCTGTCGACAGTACTTCTACAACTCTACGATAAGCCCCTGGAAAAACTCCCCGTACCATTCTCAATCAGATGGCCTCGTTATCAGCATCCCCTTTCTGGTCGACACAGGTGCAGATGTAACGGTCATCCCACAAACATCTTGGCCTCCAAGCTGGAAGTTAGAAGATGTCTCAATCGTAGGAGGAGCTGGAGGAATCTCCATCGCCCAAAAAAGTGTCGAGCTAATAGTAATTACTTTACATACCGAGAGGGCCTGAAAAGACCATCGAACTTTATGTTTATGTCCTGTCAAATGTCCCACCTCTGCTGGGGTGAGATGCCCTATCTCAGCTTAGGTGCAGGGTGACAAATTTACCATAAGGGCCACTGCAGCGTACCCACAACTCCCAATTCGAATGATGTGGAAATCATCTGATCCTGTGTACGTAGAGCAGTGGCCCATACCAGAGCCTCCAATGTCCATCCTCCTTCAACTGGTCCAATGAGAATTAGAAAAGGGATACATCGAACCATCTGTTTCTCTGTGGAACACACCAGTGTTTGTAATACCCAAACGCAGTGGCGAAGGCTTTTGCTTGCTTCACGACTTGAGAGCTGTCAACAAGAAAATTCAGCCGATGGGCCCCGTGCAGACAAGACTACCCAGCAACTCCTTTATCCCAACAGACCAGCCCTGCGCAGTAATCGACATCAAGGACTGCTTATTTTCAATACCCCTGCACGAGCAAGACAAAGAACGGTTCGCCTTTTCCATCGTGTTTCCCAATGGGCAACAACCCAATCTTCGATTCCAGTGGAAGGTCCTTCCCCAAGGAACTCTCCTACCATCTGTCAAATTGTTGTAAGTCGAGCCCTAGCGCCAGTCCGGTCAGCAAATCCCGAAGCCACCGTCATCTAGTATATGGACGACATCCTGATAGCGGCTCCCTCACCTGGCCAAGTGGACAGTCTTGTGACAGCAGCTTCTGAGGTCCTGAAAGCCAATGGCTTCGAAATAGCCGAAGCTAAAATAAAGAAAGTCCTTCGGTCACATTTTTAGGTGTGAAAATTAATGGCTCCTATGTATCACCTCCCACAATCAAGATCCGTCGCGACATCAAAACGCTACACGATGCACAGCAAGTAGTAGGGCCACTACAGTGGTTGCACAACATCGTCCTTATTCCAGCAGAGGTCATGTCCTCACTGTATGACCTCCTCAAAGGCAAGCATCCATGGGAGCAAAAAACCATCTCAGAAGAAGCCGCTCACTCGCTCGACTACATCGAACAACAGTTGTCCACTGCAATCCTTTCCAGGTGGAACCCAAGCCTGTCACTAGATTTGTATGTGCACTTCACAAAAGAAGGGGGAGTCAGAGTGTTAGCACAAGGACCTCCTGACCTAGCCAAACCAGTACAATGGGTAGCCCTAGGGAGACTCTTGCGAGCCTTTACCCCAGGAGAGGAATGCCTCGGGAACCTAATCATGAAAGGCAGAAAACTTGCTTTGAATCACCTAGGTTTCGAACCTGCAAAAATATACTTACCCTTTCGGAAGCAGATCCTGTCATCATCTGTGACAATCTCCGAGTGCCTTGCCCTAGCTCTGTTCGGTTTCGCAGGAGAGCTGTGCTACGCCGCAAAGCCTCCATGGACTCAATTGCTGGCCATAGTGGACATCAACCTCCCACAGAAGGTCAGGAATCGACCCCTACCAGGCCCAACTGTATTTACCAATGCGTCCTCAACAACTTCCACTGCAGCAGTTGTGTGGCAAGAACGAGACCAATGGCAGTGTGTTAAGAAAAGAGACGAATCTCTGTCAGTGCAGCTACTGGAAGCCTCAGCAGTAGTGCTGGCATACAATCTGCTTCAGACTGAACATCTCAACATTGTCACTGATTCCATGCTTGTCGCAAAGCTGTGCCAATCAATGTCCAATCCAGGCGTTTCCACCTCACCCGCTGCCATAATGATTGAAGAGGCACTTTACTCTTGTCAAGGCACTGTGTCAGTCGTGCATGTCAACAGTCATAACCCAGTTAAAGGGTTCTATCAAACGGGCAAAGACAAAGCTGACACAGCAGCAAAAGGCCTATGGACTTTGCAAGAAGCACACCAATTACATGAATCACTTCACATAGGAGCGAAGGCCCTAGCCAAGCGGTGCAGCATTTCAATATCAGATGCCAAGCACATAGTAGCCACTTGTCCACACTGTCAAAAGTCACCCCTATGGTCCTGCAGCATAAATCCCAGAGGCCTAAAGGCCTCAGAGATCTGGCAAACAGACTTCACTCTATGCCAGCTGCTGAAGCCCAGAGTGTGGCTTGCTGTAACAGTCAACACGTACAGCAGCATCATTATAGCGACTCAACATGCCAAAGCTAACTCCAAAGCCACCATTCAACATTGGTTAACAGCCATGGCTTGGCTTGGTATCCTGAAACAAATAAAATCAGACAATGGGACAAACTTTATCTCTAAGTCAGTTCAGGAATTCACAACCAAATGGGGCATCACCTTAAAGCAGGGCATCCCATACAACAGCACAGGACAGGTTATAGTGGAAAGGGCCAATCAAACCCTAAAGGCTAAGCTAGAAACTCTGGCTAAGGCAGAAGGGTTCACTAATGCCATTCCCCCACCGGACCAACCACGCCTATTAACAACTGCCAAACTTGCGTTAAATCAGTTTCCCAGAGGGGAACAAAACCAAGCCCTTTCTCAAAAACATTGGGCCGTAGAAGCTGTCAGAGTGGGTCCACCAGTGAGCATTAAAAATGAATTAGGGGAATGGGAGACAGGTTGGAAGCTAGTTGTAACAGGTAGAGGGTACGCGGCGGTAGAAAAAGATAACGTCACTAAGTGGTGTCCTCTAAAATACATAAAACCCTGCTGCCCAAAACTAATGAAACCTCTGAGTTTCTTTTAACAGGCTTGCTGCTGTGACCTATTTTTGTGCTCCAGTATTTTTTTGCTGTTAAGCCTGCCTTATGCCATCCAAGTGGAAGCAAGCAACTACCCCTACCGGCCCTACGTCTGGACATTTTGCAACCTGCTTACAGGTACAATCATCAGATGTTCCGAAACCAATGCACCCAGCTGGACCATACGTGCAGTCGACATCACTAACAGAAAACTAAGCGGTTTGTACCCAATTAGCCAAGGACTGTACTGGTGTACCAGTGTTAACCCTTGAAAAAGTTACTGCACCTACCCAGGCTATTGGTTCTGAAGGTATCGTGGCTGTGAAACCATCATAACAGGTAGCCGGTGGAAACCACCTAAAAAGAACGACGTTTTAGAAGTCACTCATTGGCCAAAAGGCTGTGTACCAAACACATTTAAACACGGTACTAAACCCGGCAATTGCTCTCACCTTACGGTTACCGTTTTACAACTCCAACACCCAAGCTGGACTCTAGGCAGAACATGGTCAGTGTTCGAATACATGGGCTCGTCCTATCCAGACCGAGGCACAGTTGTGCAAATTACCAAAACCTCTATGCCAACAATATATACCGCAATAGGGCCTGATAGAGCCATAGCTTTAAGGAAAATTCTAACAACTACCTCTGCAACACCCAAATTAACAGCAACTATCCCTATACCTAAGGGCAATTTGTCGCCTTTTAGTGTAACACCTGAAGCGCCTTCAGACAACTTGTTTACCCGAATGCTGTATGCTGCATTTGTATCCCTAAATGCCTCACGCCCAGACCTTACCAAGTCCTGCTGGCTCTGTTATGATGCCAAACCACCTTTTTATGAAGGCGTAGGTCTCACCGCACAATTTACTTACTCCAAGGAGAGCAGCCCTACACAATGTAAATGGGACACTCCTCGTAAAGGAGTCACTTTAGAAAAGGTGTCTGGCCAAGGAATATGTATAGGCAATCAAAACCTAGTAAGCCGAAACAGACAGCTCTGTAATGTCTCAATCACTCTCGCTAAGCAGCACCTATGGGCCGTTCCAGCAGTCCCAGGTGTGTGGGCTTGTTACTCCACAGGCATCACCCCTTGTGTCTCCATTAAACACTTTGACGAAACTAATGATTTCTATGTGCAAGCCATCGTCGTTCCCAGGATCCTGTACCACTTGGACCACGAAGTGTTCTTCCACTTCAAAGAAGGTCTCCATCAGCAGAAACAAGAACCAATAACTGCCATAAGCCTTGCAGTGCTCCTAAGCCTAGGAGTGACGGGTACAGCGACAGGTGTCGCAGCACTAGCGTCACAAAAGCAAAATCTAATGCAGCTGCAAAGGACTATAGATGAAGACCTACTCAAAATCCAGAAAAACATTCTAAGATTAGAAGAGTCCCTGTTCTCCTTGTCAGAGATGGTAATGCAGAACAGGCGAGGTTTAGATCTTCTGCTAATGCAGCAGGGAGGCCTGTGCGTTGCTCTGAACGAAGAGTGCTGTACTTATGTAAACCATTCCGGGACAATCAGAAAATCCATGGC
>NW_027636297.1:0-24641 GCF_903797595.1 Erithacus rubecula
GCTACTTCCGGTCCGGCTCCGCCCGACTCCCCCGGCTTTTCCCCGGCCCAAACCCCGGCCCAAGCCCCGGCCTCGCGCAGCTCCTGAGGCGGAGGTGGAGCGGGACGCGCAGGTAAGGCCACCCTGCCTTCTCCCGGTGCGCTTTTCTCCCTTTTTTTCCCCTTTTCTCTCCTTTTTTCCCCTCAGCTCACACCGCTGTTCCCCCGGCAGGGTCCCCCCGCGGCGGCCGCGGCCGCTATGGCCGCCGTGTGGCAGCAGGTGCTCGCCGTGGACGCTCGGTGAGCTCGGAGGGGCTTTACGGGAATTTTCTGAGGGAATTTTGGGGTTTTTTTGAGGGCGGGGATTTTCTTACCTGAATTATTTTGGGTGGGGTTTGATACCCGGTGTCTCTGAGAGTGATTTTGAGTAGAATGAACCCCATTTCTTACCTGTCTCTCACCTGTCTCATCTCTCACCTGTCTCATCTCTCACCTGTCCCTCACCTGTCTCACCTGTGCCCAGGTACGTGGCGTACCGCACACCTGAGCTCATTTTGGGTAGAATTTTCCCCATTTTGAGTAGAATTGACCCCATTTCTCACCTGTCTCACCTGTCCCTCACCTGTCTCACCTGTGCCCAGGTACACGGCGTACCGCACACCTGGGCTCATTTTGGGTAGAATTTTCCCCATTTTGAGTAGAATTGACCCCATTTCTCACCCGTCTCACCTGTCCCCCAGGTACGCGGCGTACCGCACACCTGGGCTCATTTTGGGTGGAATTTTCCCCATTTTGAGTAGAATTGACCCCATTTCTCACCTGTGCCCAGGTACGCGGCGTACCGCACACCTGGGCTCATTTTGGGTGGAATTTTCCCCATTTTGAGTAGAATTGACCCCATTTCTCACCCGTCTCACCTGTCCCCAGGTACGCGGCGTACCGCACACCTGAGCTCATTTTGGGTGGGATTTTCCCCATTTTGAGTAGAATTGACCCCATTTCTCACCTGTCTCACCTGTCCCTCACCTGTCTCACCTGTCCCCCAGGTACGCGGCGTACCGCACACCTGGGCTCATTTTGGGTGGAATTTTCCCTATTTTGAGTAGAATTGACCCCATTTCTCACCTGTCTCACCTGTCCCCCAGGTACTCGGCGTACCGCACACCTGGGCTCATTTTGGGTGGAATTTTCCCCATTTTGAGTAGAATTGACCCCATTTCTCACCTGTCTCACCTGTGCCCAGGTACGCGGCGTACCGCACACCTGGGCTCATTTTGGGTGGGATTTTCCCCATTTTGAGTAGAATTGACCCCATTTCTCACCTGTCTCACCTGTGCCCAGGTACGCGGCGTACCGCACACCTGAGCTCATTTTGGGTGGAATTTTCCCCATTTTGAGTAGAATTGACCCCATTTCTCACCTGTCTCACCTGTCCCCAGGTACGCGGCGTACCGCACACCTGGGCTCATTTTGGGTGGAATTTTTCCCATTTTGAGTAGAATTGACCCCATTTCTCACCTGTATCTCACCTGTCCCTCACCTGTCTCACCTGTCCCCAGGTACGCGGTGTACCGCACACCTGAGCTCATTTTGGGTGGGATTTTCCCCATTTTGAGTAGAAATGACCCCATTTCTCACCCGTCTCACCTGTCCCCAGGTACGCGGTGTACCGCACACCTGGGCTCATTTTGGGTGGGATTTTCCCCATTTTGAGTAGAATTGACCCCATTTCTCACCTGTCTCACCTGTCCCTCACCTGTCTCACCTGTCCCCAGGTACGCGGCGTACCGCACACCTGGGCTCATTTTGGGTGGGATTTTCCCCATTTTGAGTAGAATTGACCCCATTTCTCACCTGTCCCCCAGGTACGCGGCGTACCGCACACCTGGGCTCATTTTGGGTGGAATTTTCCCCATTTTGAGTAGAATTGACCCCATTTCTCACCTGATCTCACCTGTATCTCACCCATCTCTCACCTGTCTCACCTCTCCCCCATCCCTCACCTGTCTCACCTGTCCCTCACCTGTCTCACCTGTGCCCAGGTACGCGGCGTACCGCACACCTGAGCTCATTTTGGGTAGAATTTTCCCCATTTTGAGTAGAATTGACCCCATTTCTCACCTGTCTCACCTGTGCCCAGGTACGCGGCGTACCGCACACCTGAGCTCATTTTGGGTGGGATTTTCCCCATTTTGAGTAGAATTGACCCCATTTCTCACCTGTATCTCACCTGTCCCTCACCTGTCTCACCTGTGCCCAGGTACGCGGCGTACCGCACACCTGGGCTCATTTTGGGTAGAATTTTCCCCATTTTGAGTAGAATTGACCCCATTTCTCACCTGTCTCACCTGTCCCATCCCTCACCTGTCCCTCCTCCATCTCTCACCTGTATCTCACCTGTATCTTACCTCTCACCCATCCCTCACCTGTCTCATCTCTCACCTGTCTCACCTGTCCCCAGGTACGCCGCGTACCGCACACCTGAGCTCATTTTGGGTGGAATTTTCCCCATTTTGAGTAGAATTGACCCCATTTCTCACCTGTCTCACCTGTCCCCAGGTACGCGGCGTACCGCACACCTGGGCTCATTTTGGGTGGAATTTTCCCCATTTTGAGTAGAATTGACCCCATTTCTCACCTGTCTCACCTGTCCCCAGGTACGCGGCGTACCGCACACCTGGGCTCATTTTGGGTGGAATTTTCCCCATTTTGAGTAGAATTGACCCCATTTCTCACCCGTCTCACCTGTCCCCAGGTACGCGGCGTACCGCACACCTGAGCTCATTTTGGGTAGAATTTTCCCCATTTTGAGTAGAATTGACCCCATTTCTCACCTGTCTCACCTGTCCCTCACCTGTCTCACCTGTCCCCAGGTACGCGGCGTACCGCACACCTGGGCTCATTTTGGGTGGGATTTTCCCCATTTTGAGTAGAATTGACCCCATTTCTCACCTGTCTCACCTGTGCCCAGGTACGCGGCGTACCGCACACCTGGGCTCATTTTGGGTAGAATTTTCCCCATTTTGAGTAGAATTGACCCCATTTCTCACCCGTCTCACCTGTCCCCAGGTACGCGGCGTACCGCACACCTGAGCTCATTTTGGGTGGGATTTTCCCCATTTTGAGTAGAATTGACCCCATTTCTCACCTGTCTCACCTGTCCCTCACCTGTCTCACCTGTCCCCCAGGTACGCGGCGTACCGCACACCTGGGCTCATTTTGGGTGGAATTTTCCCCATTTTGAGTAGAATTGACCCCATTTCTCACCTGTCTCACCTGTGCCCAGGTACGCGGCGTACCGCACACCTGGGCTCATTTTGGGTGGGATTTTCCCCATTTTGAGTAGAATTGACCCCATTTCTCACCCGTCTCACCTGTGCCCAGGTACGCGGCGTACCGCACACCTGGGCTCATTTTGGGTGGGATTTTCCCCATTTTGAGTAGAATTGACCCCATTTCTCACCTGTCTCACCTGTGCCCAGGTACGCGGCGTACCGCACGCCGCAGCTGCCGCAGTTCCGCACTCAGTACGTGCGGCGGCGCTCGCAGCTGCTGCGGGAGCGGGCGCAGGGCGGGCACCTGGCGGGGGAGGCGCGGCGCTGGTACCTGCGGCTGCGGGCGCGGCTGCTGGCGCAGCGCTACGGGGCGCTCTCGGAGGCGGGCAGCAGCCGCAGCGCCCTGAGAGCCAGCAGGACCACGCTGGACAGGATGGAGGTACCTGGGATACACCTGGGCACACCTGGGATACACCTGGGCACACCTGGGTACAGCTGGGATACACCTGGGTACAGCTGGGATACACCTGGACACACCTGGGGTACACCTGGGCACACCTGGGTACAGCTGGGATATACCTGGGTACACCTGGGATACACCTGGGGTACAGGTGGGTGGGTACAGGCAGCAGCCGCAGCGCCCTGAGAGCCAGCAGGACCACGCTGGACAGGATGGAGGTACCTGGGGCACACCTGGGTACACCTGGGATACACCTGGGATACACCTGGGTACAGCTGGGATACACCTGGGTACAGCTGGGATACACCTGGGTACACCTGGGATACACCTGGACACACCTGGGATACACCTGGGTACACCTGGGGTACACCTGGGCACACCTGGGTACACCTGGGATACACCTGGACACACCTGGGATACACCTGGGCACACCTGGGGTACTCCTGGGATATACCTGGGTACAGCTGGGATACACCTGGGTACACCTGGGATACACCTGGGCACACCTGGGGTACACCTGGGTACACCTGGGATACACCTGGGTACACCTGGGATATACCTGGGTACACCTGGGTACACCTGGGATACACCTGGGGTACAGGTGGGTGGGTACAGGCAGCAGCCGCAGCGCCCTGAGAGCCAGCAGGACCACGCTGGACAGGATGGAGGTACCTGGGATACACCTGGGCACACCTGGGATACACCTGGGATACACCTGGGTACAGCTGGGATACACCTGGGATACACCTGGGATACACCTGGGTACAGCTGGGATACACCTGGGTACAGCTGGGTACAGCTGGGATACACCTGAGTACACCTGGGATGCACCTGGGCACACCTGGGTACAGCTGGGTACAGCTGGGATACACCTGAGTACACCTGGGATGCACCTGGGCACACCTGGGGTACACCTGGGTACACCTGGGGTACACCTGGGATACACCTGGGATATACCTGGGTACAGCTGGGATACACCTGGGCACACCCGGGATACACCTGGGTACACCTGGGCACACCCGGGATACACCTGGACACACCTGGGATACACCTGGGTACAGCTGGGATACACCTGGGATATACCTGGGTACACCTGGGCACACCTGGGATACACCTGGGATACACCTGGGATAAACCTGGGTACAGCTGGGATACACCTGGGCACAGCTGGATTCAGCTGGGGGGTTGTAGAACACACCTGGGCACACCTGGGATATAGCTGGGCACACCTGGGCACACCTGGGTACACCTGGGATACACCTGGGGTACACCTGGGTACACATGGGATATACCTGGGTACACCTGGGTACAGCTGGGATACACCTGGGTACAGCTGGGATATACCTGGGTACAGCTGGATTCAGCTGGGGGGTTGTAGAACACACCTGGGCACACCTGGGATATAGCTGGGAACACCTGGGCACACCTGGGGGCACTGGATGATACCAAAACCCTTTTGGGGGAGGGGGGTCTTGGAAGCCCTAGCAGCCATTTTGGGCAGATTTGAGAGAATCCTACCCCAATTTTGGAGATCCCACCCCAATTTTGGGGATCCCACCCCCATTTTTGGGGATCCCACCCCCATTTTTGGGAGTCCTATCCCCGTTTGTGGGGGTCCCACCCCAATTCCGGGTCTCCCCCCCAGGATTTCGAGGAGGACCCGCGGGGGTCCCGCGGCCACCGGCGCTCGCTGAGCCGCAGCTCCGGCCCGGGGGGGCTGCGGGGGGGCCCCGAGGAGCGGTGAGACCCCCGGGGGGGTGGGGAGGGGTCCCGGGGGGAAACTGGGGGTGCCGGGGGGTATTTGGGAGGGAACTGGGGGGGTCTCCAGGTGAATTTGGGGGAAATTTCGGGGGTCCCCATTCTCCTGGACAAAACCATCCCTGGGGGAGGGGGGGGGGTCGGGTTGAACTCGGACTGTTCCAATCCATTCCGGGGGGGGTCGGGTTGAACTCGGACTGTTCCAATCCATCCCCGGGGGGGGTCGGGTTGAACTCGGACTGTTCCAATCCATCCCGGGGGGGGTCGGGTTGAACTCGGACTGTTCCAATCCATCCCGGGGGGGGGTCGGGTTGAACTCGGACTGTTCCAATCCATCCCGGGGGGCGTTCTGACCCTGTCCCCCGGCCCCCGCAGCCCCCCCGGCGTTGTCCCCACCCCCCTGGCCGAGGCCAGCCGCGCCATGGCCGGCGACACCTCCCTGAGTGAGAACTACGCGTTCGCGGGCGTGTTCCACGTGTTCGACCAGCACCTGGACAGCGCAGGTACGGGGGGAGGGGCTGGGGGTGTCACCTGGGGGGTTCTGGGGTTCCTCATGGGGGTCCAGGGAGGGTTTCCTGGGTCTGGGGGTTTCAGGTGCTCTTTTGGGGAGGGGGGGGATCCCACAGGGAGGGGTCTGGGGGTGTCACCTGGGCGGTTCAGAGGTTCCCCAAATGGTCTGAGGGGGTTCCACAGCTCTGCAATTTTGGGGAGGGGTCTCCCCCACCCCCAGACCCCCTGCCCAGTACAGAAGCTGCACTTTGCCCACAGTCAGCGGCACCTCCTGGATGGGTTGGGGGTGATCCTGCAGCTCTGGCGATGATCCCACTGTTTTCAGGGGTCTCCCCCAGTTCTGGGGGTCTCCCCCATTCCTGTAATTCTGAGTAGGGGTCTCCCCTGTCACTATAATTCTGAGTAGGGGTCTCTCCCATCTCTATAATTCTGAGTAGGGGTCTCTCCCATCTCTGGGGGTCTCCCCTGTCTCTATAATTCTGAGTAGGGGTCTCCCCTGTCTCTATAATTCTGAGTAGGGGTCTCTCCCATCTCTGGGGGTCTCTCCCATCTCTGGGGGTCTCCCCTGTCTCTATAATTCTGAGTAGGGGTCTGCCCTGTCACTATAATTCTGAGTAGGGGTCTCTCCCATCTCTGGGGGTATCACCTGTCTCTATAATTCTGAGTAGGGGTCTCTCCCATCTCTGGGAGTCTCTCCCATCTCTGGGGGTCTCCCCTGTCTGTATAATTCTGAGTAGGGGTCTGCCCTGTCACTATAATTCTGAGTAGGGGTCTCTCCCATCTCTGGGGGTCTCTCCCATCTCTGGGGGTCTCCCCCATCTCTGTAATTCTGAGTAGGGGTCTCTCCCATCTCTGGGGGTCTCCCCCATCTCTGTAATTCTGAGTAGGGGTCTCTCCCATCTCTGGGGGTCTCCCCTGTCACTCTAATTCTGAGTAGGGGTCTCTCCCATCTCTGGGGGTCTCCCCTGTCTCTATAATTCTGAGTAGGGGTCCCTCTCCCCCCCCCGCAGTGCGCAAGGTGCAGTTCGCTCATGACGAGCGCCACCTGCTGGATACCTTGGGGGCAATCTGAGTAGGGGTCTCTCCCATCTCTATAATTCTGAGTAGGGGTCTCCATCTCTATAATTCCGAGTAGGGGTCTCCCCCATCTCTATAATTCTGAGTAGGGGTCTCTCCCATCTCTGGGGGTCTCTCCCATCTCTGGGGGTCTCTCTCATCTCTATAATTCTGAGTAGGGGTCTCTCCCATCTCTATAATTCCGAGTAGGGGTCCCTCCCATCTCTATAATTCTGAGTAGGGGTCTCTCCCATCTCTGGGGGGTCTCTCCCATCTCTGGGGGTCTCTCCCATCTCTATAATTCTGAGTAGGGGTCTCTCCCATCTCTATAATTCTGAGTAGGGGTCTCTCCCCCCCGCAGTGCGCAAGGTGCAGTTCGCTCATGACGAGCGCCACCTGCTGGCGTGCTGCTCTCTGGACGGGACGCTCTCCGTGTGCCGCCTGGCCCCGGGACCCCCGGCCGTGCTGCGCCGGCTCCGCGGCCACGGCGCGGGGGTCTCGGACTTCGCCTGGTCCCTCTCCAACGACGTGCTGGTCTCGGCCTCGCTGGACGGGACCCTGCGCCTCTGGGACCCCTCGGATGGGCGCTGCATCCGCAGGGTGCCCGACCCTGATGGGGCAGCACTGCTGTGCTGTGCCTTCCAGCCACTCAATAACAACCTGACTGTGGTGAGAAAAAACCCAAAATACCCCAAAATCCATCCCAAAATATCCCCAAACCTGCCAGTCCTGAGAGACCCAAAAATCCCCCAATCCTGACCCTGATGGGGCAGCGCTGCTGTGCTGTGCCTTCCAGCCACTCAATAACAACCTGACTGTGGTGAGAGAAAACCCAAAATACCCCAAAATCCATCCCAAAATATCCCCAAACCTGCCAGTCCTGAGAGACCCAAAAATCCCCCCCAATAATCCCCCCAAACCCGACCCTGACGGGGCAGCGCTGCTGTGCCTTCCAGCCACTCAATAACAACCTGACTGTGGTGAGAAAAAACCCAAAATCATCCTGAAATATCCTAAAATCCACCCCAAAACATCCCCAAACCTGCCAGTCCTGAGAGCCCATCCTGGGACCCCCCAAAAATCCCCCAAACCCGACCCTGACGGGGCAGCGCTGCTGTGCTTTCCAGCCACTCAATAACAACCTGACTGTGGTGAGAAAAAACCCAAAATACCCCAAAATCCATCCCCAAATATCCCCAAAATCCATCCCAAAATATCCCCAAACCTCCCAGCCCTGAGAGCCCATCCTGGGACCCCCCCAAATTCCTGCCCCAATAGCCTCCCCAAAATCCTGCAAAAAAATCCCCGAGACCCCCCAAATCCTCCCCAGAATCCTGCCCAAAATCCACCCCAAAACCACCCTGAGAACACTGAAATTGATCCTGAGACCCCCAAAATTCTCCCAAAATCCATCCTGGGACCCCCAAAATCCATCCTGGGACCCCCAAAATCCTCAGACCCCAGCCCCATTTTGCCCCCCAGGGGGGCACAGGGTGCGGGTGGTGAACATCTCCACGGGAAGGCGGCGCGGGGGGGATTTTGGGGAGGATTTTGGGGGTCTCACGATGGATTTGGGGGTCTCAGGATAGATTTGGGGAGGATTTTGGGGGGTCCCAGGATGAATTTCAGGGGTCTCAGGGTGGAATTTGGGGGTCTTGCGATGGATTTGGGGGTCTCACGATGGATTTGGGGGTCTCAGGATAGATTTGGGGAGGATTTTGGGGGGTCCCAGGATGAATTTCAGGGGTCTTAGGGTGGATTTTGGGGGTCCCAGGATGGATTTGGGGGTCCCAGAATGGATTTCGGGAGTCTCACGATGGATTTGGGGAGAATTTTGGGGGTCTCAGGGTGGATTTTGGGGGGTCTCAGGGTGGATTTTGGGGGTCTCAGGGTGGATTTTGCCCCCCCAGGTGGGCAGCGCCCGGCACATGGTGCGGGTGGTGAACATCTCCACCGGGAAGGCGGCGCGGGGGGGATTTCGGGGAGGATTTTGGGGTGGATTTTGGGGGGTCTCAGGGTGGATTTCGGGGGTCTCAGGGTGGATTTTGGGGGTCTCCAGTGACGCCCCCAGCCCCATTTGCCCCCCCAGGTGGGCAGTGCCCGGCACATGGTGCGGGTGGTGAACATCTCCACCGGGAAGGCGGCGCGGGGGGATTTTGGGGTGGATTTTGGGGGTCTCAGGGTGGATTTCGGGGGTCTCTAGGGTGGATTTTGGGGGGTCTCAGTTGGATTTTGGGGGGTCTCTAGGGTGGATTTTGGGGGGTCTCAGGTGGATTTTGGGGGTCTCAGGGTGGATTTCGGGGGTCTCGGTGGATTTTGGGGGTCTCAGGGTGGATTTTGGGGGTCTCAGGGTGGATTTCGGGGGTCTCAGGGTGGATTTTGGGGGGTCTCAGGGTGGATTTCGGGGGTCTCAGGGTGGATTTTGCCCCCCCAGGTGGGCAGCGCCCGGCACATGGTGCGGGTGGTGAACATCTCCACCGGGAAGGCGGCGCGGGGGGATTTTGGGGAGGATTTTGGGGGGTCTCAGGGTGGATTTTGGGGGTCTCCAGTGACGCCCCCAGCCCCATTTGCCCCCCCAGGTGGGCAGCGCCCGGCACATGGTGCGGGTGGTGAACATCTCCACCGGGAAGGCGGCGCGGGGCGGCACCGGGCGCCTCCCCGGGCGCGCGCTCGCGCTTTGCTTCGACAGCCCCGGGCGCGTCCTGTGGGCGGGGGACGATCGCGGCTCGGTGTCATCGTTCCTGTGCGACCCCGGCACCGGTACCGGGACTGGGAGCGACTGGGAGGGACTGGGAGGGGATTGGAGACACTGGGAGGGGACTAAGGGAGACTGCGAAGGGATTGGGAGGGGACTGGGATGGACTGTGAGGGGGGACTGGGAGCACTGGGAGGGAACTAAGGGGGACTGGGAGGGACTGGGAAGGAATTGGGAGGGACTGGGGGGCGCTGGGAGGGAATTGGGGACACTGGGAGGGACTGGGAGACACTGGGAGGGGACTAAGTGAGACTGTGAAGGTATTGGGGGGCACTGGGAGTGGACTGGGAGGAGATTGGCGGGAGATTGGAGACACTGGGAAGAACTGGGAGGGAATTGAGAGGGACTGGGAGAAACTGGGAGGGGACTGGGGAGCACTGGGAGAGGATTGAGAGGGGCTGGGGCAGTTCTCAAGAGGCACTGGTTCATACTGGTCTATACTGGTCTGTACTGGTCTATACTGCTCCGTTACGGTCTGTACTGGTCTATACTGATCCATACTGGTTTATATCGATCCATACCAGTCCATACTGGTCTATACTGGTCCATACTGTTCCCCACGCTGGCTGACCAAGCCAGTGGGTGCTGGTCCAGGGGAGCACTGGCCAGTACTGGGCGGTACTGGTCTGTGTTGGTCTGTACTGGTTTATACTGACCTATACTGGTCTATACTAGTCTATACTGGTTTACACCTATCCATGCTGGTCCATACTGGTTTATACTGGTCCATACTGGTCCCCAGGCTGGCTGATCAAGGCCTCGCGGGTGCTGGTCCAAGGGAGCACTGGCCAGTACTGGGTGGTACTGGTCTGTACTGGTCTGTACTGGTTTGTACCGATCCATACTGATCAATATTAATCTATACTGGTTTATATCAATCCGTACCAGTCCATACTGGTCTGTACTGATTTATACTGATCCGTACCAGTCTATACTGGTCCATACTGGTTTATACTGATTCATACTGGTCCATACTGGTTTATACTGATCTGTACCGGTCCATACTGGTCTGTACTAGTCTATACTAGTCTATACTGGTCCATACTGGTGTGTACTGGTTTATACCGATCCATACCGGTCCACACTGGTTTATACCAATCCGTACCAGTCCATACTGGTTTATACTGGTCCATACTGGTCCCCAGGCAGGCTGACCAAGGCCTCACGGGTGCTGCTCCAAGGGAGCACTGGCCAGTACTGGGCGGTACTGGTCTGTATTGGTCTATACTAGTTTATACTGATCCATACGGGTCTATAGTGGTTTATACCAATCCATACTGGTTTATACTGGTCCATACTGGTGTGTACTGGTTTATACCGATCCATACCGGTCCACACTGGTTTATACCAATCTGTACCAGTCCATACTGGTTTATATTGGTCCATACTGGTCCCCAGACTGGCTGACCAAGGCCTCGTGGGTGCTGCTCCAAGGGATCACTGGCCAGTACTGGGCGGTACTGGTCTGTATTGGTCTATACTAGTTTATACTGTTCCATACGGGTCTATAGTGGTTTATACCAATCCATACTGGTTTATACTGGTCCATACTGGTCTATACTAGTCTATACTGTTTTATACCAATCCATACTGGTTTATACTGGTCCATACTGGTCCCCAGGCAGGCTGACCAAGGCCTCACGGGTGCTGGTCCAGGCCGGCGGCTCCATCACGTCTCTGTCGGCGCGCGCCTGGGCGAGCCGGGAGGCGCCGGACCCTTCACTGCTGGTGAACGCCTGTCCCGACCGCCTGCTGCTCTTCAGGTACCACGGGGGGATTGGGGGGTCTCCAGGGGGGATTGGGGGTCCCCAGGGGGGTTTGGGGGATCCCCAGGGGGGTTTCAGGGGGTTTTGGGGTGAACCCGACCCATCCCTGCTGGTGAACGCCTGTCCCGACCGCCTGCTGCTCTTCAGGTACCACGGGGGGTTTGGGGGTACCCAGGGGAGTCTTGGGGGGTTTCAGGGGGGTTTGGAGGATCCCCAGGGGGGTTTTGGGGGGTTTCAGGGGGTTTTGGGGTGAACCCGACCCTTCACTGCTGGTGAACGCCTGTCCTGACCGCCTGCTGCTCTTCAGGTACCACGGGGGGATTGGGGGTCCCCAGGGGGGTTTGGGGGATCCCCAGGGGGGTTTGGGGAATCCCCAGGGGGGTTTGGGGATCCCCAGGGGAGTTTTGGGGGGTTTCAGGGGGTTTAGGGATCCCCAGGGGGGTTTCAGGGGGTTTTGGGGTGAACCCGACCCATCCCTGCTGGTGAACGCCTGCCCCGACCGCCTGCTGCTCTTCAGGTACCACGGGGGGATTGGGGGTCCCCAGGGGGGTCTTGGGGGTCCCCAGGGGGGTTTGGGGGATCACCAGGGGAGTCTTGGGGGGTTTCAGGGGGTTGGGGGATCCCCAGGGGGGTCTTGGGGGGTTTCAGCGGGTTTTGGGGTGAACCCGACCCATCCCTGCTGGTGAACGCCTGTCCCGACCGCCTGCTGCTCTTCAGGTACCACGGGGGGTTTGGGGGTCCCCAGGGGAGTCTTGGGGGGTTTCAGGGGGGTTTGGGGGTCCCCAGGGGGGTTTTGGGGGGTTTCAGGGGGGTTTGGGGGTCCCCAGGGGGGTTTGGGGGATCACCAGGGGGGTTTGGGGGGTTTCAGGGGGTTTTGGGGGGGATTTGGGGGATCCCCAGGGGGGTTTCATGGGGGTTTTGGGGATCCCCAGGGGGGTTTGGGGGCTTTTAGGGGTTTTGGGGTGAACCAGGGGGGCAGTTTTTGGTGTGATTTTGGGGCGATTTTTGGGCAGTTTTTGGGTTGATTTTGAGGTGATTTTGGGTATTTTCCTCCCCCAGGGTGGTGGAGGACGAGGGCGGCTCCGGCGCCCCGGGAGGGTTTTAGGGGCAGTTTTTGGTGTGATGTTTAGGTGATTTTTGGGCAGTTTTTGGGTTGATTTTGAGGTGATTTTGGTTGTTCCCCTCCCCCAGGGTGGTGGAGGACGAGGGCGGCTCCGGCGCCCCGGGAGGGTTTTAGGGGCAGTTTTTGGTGTGATGTTTAGGTGATTTTGGGACGATTTTTGGGCAGTTTTTGGGTTGATTTTGAGGTGATTTTGGTTGTTCCCCTCCCCCAGGGTGGTGGAGGACGAGGGCGGCTCCAGCGCCCCGGGAGGGTTTTAGGGGCAGTTTTTGGTGTGATGTTTAGGTGATTTTTGGGCAGTTTTTGGGTTGATTTTGGGTCGATTTTTGGGCTGATTTTGGGTATTTTCCTCCCCCAGGGTGGTGGAGGACGAGGGCGGCTCCGGCGCCCTGGGAGGGTTTTAGGGGCAGTTTTTGGTGTGATGTTTAGGTGATTTTTGGGCAGTTTTTGGGTTGATTTTGAGGTGATTTTGGGCTGATTTTGGGTGTTTTCCTCCCCCAGGGTGGTGGAGGACGAGGGCGGCTCCGGCGCCCCGGGGCTGCGGCTCCGGCGCAGTTTCCCCACCCGGCACCGGGAGCAGCCGCTGCGGAGCTGCTTCTGCCCCCTGATGTCCTTCCGGCAGGGAGCCTGCGTGGGTGAGCACTGGGAGCACTGGGAGGGACTGGGAATGACTGGGATGGAGTGGAGGGGCACTGGGAGAGGTTTAAGGGGCACTGGGAGTAACTGGGAGGGGTTTAAGGGACACTGGGAGGGACTGGGGTGGGTCCAGGACAGTTTCCATCCCCAGCCCTGTCCCCAATATCCCAATGTCCTCAAATGTCCCCAACATCTCCTGATGTCCCCAAATGGTCCAAATCCCCCAAATGTCCCTGATACCTCCAATCTCCCCATTGAATGTCCCCTGATGTCCCCAATGTTCCCTCCCCCGCAGTGACGGGCTCCGAGGACGCCTCGGTGTCCCCATTCCCCCCAATATCCCCATTGTCCCCAATCCCCCCATTGTCCCCTGATGTCCCCACTGTCCCCTGTCCCCGCAGTGACGGGCTCTGAGGACGCCTCGGTGTCCCCAGTGTCCCCTGATGTCCCCAGTGTCCCCATTGTCCCCCCTGTCCCCGCAGTGACAGGCTCCGAGGACGCCTCGGTGTCCCCACTGTCCCCATTGTCCCCTGATGTCCCCATTGTCCCCCCTGTCCCCGCAGTGACAGGCTCCGAGGATGCCTCGGTGTCCCCACTGTCCCCATTGTCCCCTGATGTCCCCATTGTCCCCCCTGTCCCCGCAGTGACAGGCTCCGAGGACGCCTCGGTGTCCCCAATCCCCTCAGTGTCCCCATTGTCCCCAATCCCCTCAGTGTCCCCATTGTCCCCAATGTCCCCAATCCCCTCAGTGTCCCCTGATGTCCCCTGATGTCCCCAATGTCCCCCCTGTCCCCGCAGTGACGGGCTCCGAGGACGCCTCGGTGTCCCCAATGTCCCCTGATGTCCCCAATGTCCCCAGTGTCCCCTAATGTCCCCATTGTCCCCCCTGTCCCTGCAGTGACGGGCTCCGAGGATGCCTCGGTGTCCCCATTGTCCCCAATGTCCCCTGATGTCCCCCCTGTCCCCGCAGTGACGGGCTCTGAGGACGCCTCGGTGTCCCCATTGTCCCCATTGTCCCCTGATGTCCCCATTGTCCCCCCTGTCCCCGCAGTGACAGGCTCCGAGGACGCCTCGGTGTCCCCAATGTCCCCAATCCCCTCAGTGTCCCCTGATGTCCCCATTGTCCCCTAATGTCCCCTGTCCCCGCAGTGACGGGCTCCGAGGACGCCTCGGTGTCCCCAATCCCCTCAGTGTCCCCTAATGTCCCCATTGTCCCCCCTGTCCCCGCAGTGACGGGCTCCGAGGACGCCTCGGTGCATTTTTTCGACGTTGGCCGCGCGGCGCGCGCCACGGTGAACACGCTGCAGGGTCACGGCGCCGCCGTGCTCGCCGTGGCTTTCAACTGCGACGAGTCCCTGCTGGCCTCGGCCGACGCCGGCGGCACCGTCATCGTCTGGCGCCGCCAGCACGCCTGAGGCAGCCACAGCTGCCCAAAAACGGGGGGGAGGGCAAAAAACACCCCAAAAACACCCAGAATACACCAAAAAACCACCCAAAAAACACCCAGAATCCACCCCGAAAACACCCCAAAAAACACCCAGAATCCACCCCAAAAACCACCCAGAATCCACCAAAAAAAAACACCCCAAAAACACCCAGAATCCACCCAAAAAACCACCCAAAAAACACCCAAAAAACACCCCGAAAACACCCAGAATCCACCCTGAAAACACCCCAAAACCACCCAGAATCCACCCAAAAACACCCAGAATCCACCCAAAAAAACACCCAGAATCCACCCAAAAAACACCTTGAAAACACCCAGAATCCACCCCGAAAACACCCCAGAATCCACCCAAAACCACCCAGAATCCACCCAAAAAACACCCCAAAACCACCCAGAATCCACCCAAAAAACACCCAGAATCCACCCAAAAAACACCTTGAAAACACCCAGAATCCACCCCGAAAACACCCCAGAATCCACCCAAAACCACCCAGAATCCACCCAAAAAACAGCCAGAATCCACCCAAAAAACACCCAGAATCCATGGGGGGAGAAACCCAGAATCCACAGGGGGAACCCAAAATCCATCTGGAATCCAGGGGGGGAACAAAATCCACCCAGAATCCACGCGGGGAACCCAAAATCAACGGGGGGAACCCAGAATCCATGGGGGGAACCCAAAATTCACCCAAAATCCACCCAGAATCCACGGGGGGGACAAAATCCACCCCAAAACCACCCAGAATCCACCCAAAAAACACCCAGAATCCACGGGGTGAGAAACCCAGAATCCACAGGAGGAACCCAAAATCCACCCAAAATCAATGGGGGGGAACCCAGAATCCATGGGGGGAGCAAAATCCACCCAAAACCCACCCAGAATCCGGGGGCGGGGGAACAAAATCCACCCAAAAAAACACCCAGAATCAACAGGGGGAACCCAAAATCCACCCAAAAACCACAGAAAAACAAAATCCACAGGGGAAATGGGAATGTACAGGGGAAGCCCAAAATCAACAGGAGGGGACAGGAAATGCATGGGGAAAACCCCAAATCCATGGTGGGGGGACCCAAAATCCACCCAAAATCCATGGGGGGAATGGGAAATGTATGGGGAAAACCCAAAATCCACAGGAAAAAAAACCCAAATCCGTGGGGGAAATAGGAATGTACTGGGGAGACCCAAAATCAACAGGAGGGGAACCTAAAATACACAGGGAAAACAGAAAATTTGCTGGGAAACATCCCCAAAATTCACCCAAAAATACCTGGAGGAAACCCCAAAATCCACAGGGTGGGGGAAACAGGAAATTCACAGGTAAAAACCCAAAATCTGCTTGGATATATCCCCAAAAATCCCCCCAAAATATCCCTGGTCTGGCTTTTGAGTGTGATGAGTTTTGTAAGTGTTGTGTGGCGCCAAAACTTGCCCCAAAATTCCCCCAAAATCTTTCCCAAAACTCCCAAAATCCCCACCCCCGGTTCCTGAAGTGTGACCCCAAAATCTCTTGAAACTGCCCCAAATCTTCCCCAAAACCTTCCAGACTCTCCCCAAAATCCCCACACCCCTTCTGGACCCAAAAAATCACCTGGATCCCAGAAAAATCCCTCTCTAAAAACCACCTGGATTTCCAAAATTCTGCCTAAAAAACCACCTGGACCCCCAAAACCCTCCTGAAATCTACCTGGACCCCCAAAATTTTCCCCTCAAAACCCACCTGGACCCCCAAAATGCTCCCCAGACCCCCCAAAAAATTCACCTGTGCCCCCAAAACCCCCTCAAACCCTCCCAAATCCCCCCTGGGTGCTGTGGCAGCAGTGGAGGCGCAGCCCAGGTGTGTCCCAGGTGAGCTCTGGGTGTGGCCCAGGTGTTTGATAAGAGCACAGGTGTCCCAGGTGAGCTCTGGGTGTGGCCCAGGTGTTTGATAAGAGCCCAGGTGTGTCCCAGGTGAGCTCTGGGTGTGGCCCAGGTGTTTGATAAGAGCCCAGGTGTGTCCCAGGTGAGCTCTGGGTGTGTCCCAGGTGTTTGATAAGAGCCCAGGTGTGTCCCAGGTGAGCTGTGGGTGTGGCCCAGGTGTTTGATAAGAGCCCAGGTGTGTCCCAGGTGAGCTCTGGGTGTGTCCCAGGTGTTTGATAAGAGCCCAGGTGTGTCCCAGGTGAGCTGTGGGTGTGGCCCAGGTGTTTGATAAGAGCACAGGTGTGTCCCAGGTGAGCTCTGGGTGTGGCCCAGGTGTTTGATAAGAGCACAGGTGTAGCTCAGGTGAGCTGTGGGTGTGTCCCAGGTGTTTGATAAGTGCACAGGTATAGCTCAGGTGAGCTGTGGGTGTGTCCCAGGTGTTTGATAAGAGCACAGGTGTAGCTCAGGTGAGCTGTGGGTGTGTCCCAGGTGTTTGATAAGAGCACAGGTGTAGCTCAGGTGAGCTGTGGGTGTGTCCCAGGTGTTTGATAAAAGCAGAGGCTGGCTCAGGTGAGCTGTGGGTGTGTCCCACGTGTTTGATAAGAGCACAGGTGAGCCATGGGCGGGGCCCAGGTGTTTGCTAAGAGCACAGGTGAGCCGTGGGCGGGGCCCAGGTGTTTCAGAAGAGGAACTTGCGGCAGGAGGCGGCGCCGCACTTGCACTCGATGCGGCCGCGGGCGCGGGGGGACCCGCCCAGCCCCGCCCCCACAAGCCCGAAGTTGGAGTCCATGCGGGTGCTCTCGGCGTCCACGGGGTCCACTGCGGGGAGGGGCGGGGTCAGGGACAGGTGAGCCCCTCAGGTGTGCCACTGAACCCCCCCCCAAACACCTGAGAGCCCCCAGCTGTGATCCTGACCCATCCAGGTGTGACCCTGCCCCATCCAGGTGTGGCACTGACACCCTCAGGTGTGACCCTGCCCCATCCAGGTGTGGCACTGACCCCCCTCAAGGTCAAGGTGTGGCCTTGACCCCCCAGGTGAGCCAGGTATGTGACAGGTGTGTGATACAGGGACAGGTGTGTCCCAGGTGTGCCAGGTGTATGCCAGGTATATCCCCAATGTCCCAGGTGTATCCCAGGTGTGCCCCAGGTGTATCCCAGGTGTCCCAGCTGTATCCCAGGTGTGCCAGGTGTATCCCAGGTGTGCCAGGTGTATCCCAGGTGTGCCAGGTGTATCCCAGGTGTGTTACCGTGCATGTTGTAGTCAAAGGTGAGCTCCTCCCCTGCCCAGATGGGTTGGGTGGGCAGGGACAGGTGTGTGATACAGAGACAGGTGTATCCCAGGTGTGTCCTAGGTGCCCCAGGTGTCCCAGCTGTATCCCAGGTGTCCCAGCTGTATCCCAGGTGTTTCCAGTGTGCCCCAGGTGTATCTCAGGTGTCCCAGGTGTTTCCCAGTTGCATCCCAGGTGTGTCAGGTGTATCCCAGCTGTCTCCCAGCTGTATCCCAGGTGTGTCCCAGGTGTGTCCCAGGTGTTCCCCAGGTGTGTCCCAGGTGTTCCCCAGGTGTGTCCCAGCTGTATCCCAGGTGTATCCCAGGTGTCCCAGCTGTATCCCAGGTGTTCCCCAGGTGTGTCCCAGGTGTTCCCCAGGTATCCCAGGTGTTTCCCAGTTGCATCCCAGGTGTTCCCCAGGTGTGTCCCAGCTGTATCCCAGGTGTCCCAGCTGTATCCCAGGTGTGTCCCAGGTGTTCCCCAGGTGTGTCCCAGGTGTTCCCCAGCTGTATCCCAGGTGTCCCAGCTGTATCCCAGGTGTATCCCAGGTGTGTCCCAGCTGTATCCCAGCTGTATCCCAGGTGTCCCAGCTGTATCCCAGGTGTATCCCAGGTGTGTCCCAGGTGCCCCAGGTGCGTTACCGTGCATGTTGTAGTCGAAGGTGAGCTCCTCCCCGGCGCGGATCGGCCTCGTTGCGAACAGCGCGATGCGCGGCAGCCGCTGGTCCAGGTTCTCGATGAACACGTTGTACACCTGCAGGTTGGGGTCACACTGCCCCCCCCGACAGGTGAGACACACCTGGCAGGTGAGGCACAGCCACAGCATCTGACCCACCCTGACAGGTGAGGCACACCCCAACAGGTGAGACACAGCCACACCCACACCTGCAGCACCTGACACACCCCAACAGGTGAGACACACCTGGCAGGTGAGATACACAGCCACACCCACAGCACCTGACCCAAACAGGTGAGACACAGCCACACCCACAGCACCTGACCTAAACAGGTGAGACACAGCCACACCCACACCTGCAGCACCTGACACACCCTGACAGGTGAGACACACCTGGCAGGTGAGAGACAGCCACACCCACAGCAGCTGACCCAAACAGGTGAGACACACCTGGCAGGTGAGACACACCCAGAGCCACACCCACAGCACCTGACCCATCCCGACAGGTGAGGCACAACCAAACCCACAGCTGGGAAAAGGTGCTGGAAGCTCTACCCACAAGGCAGGTAAGGCCACACCTGAGCCCAGTTAAACACACACCTGTGTCCAGGTAAGCACACACCTGTGTCCAGGTAAAGCCCCACATGTGTACAATTAAACACCTGAGCCCAGTTAAACCCACACCTGTGTCCAGGTAAGCGCACACCTGAACACAAACCCACACCTGAGCCCAGTTAAACCCACACCTGCACCCAGGTAAGCACACACTTGTACCCAGTTAAACGCACACATGCGCCCAGGTAAGCACACACCTGAACACAATTAAACCTACACCTGCACCCAGGTAAGCGCACACCTGCACCCAGGTAAGCACACACCTGTACCCAGGTAAGCGCACACCTGAACACAAACCCACACCTGAGCCCAGTTGAACCCACACCTGTACCCAGGTAAGCGCACACCTGAACACAAACCCACACCTGAGCCCAGTTAAACCCACACCTGAGCCCAGGTAAGTGCACACCTGTAACCAGTTAAACCCACACCTGAGCCCAGGTAAGTGCACACCTGTGTCCAGGTAAGCGCACACCTGCGCCCAGTTAAACCCACACCTGAGCCCAGTTAAACCCTCACCTGTGCCCAGGTAAGCGCACACCTGCACCCAGGTAAGCGCACACCTGCACCCAGGTAAGCGTACACCTGTACCCAGTTAATCCCACACCTGTGCCCAGGTAAGCGCACACCTGTACCCAGTTAATCCCACACCTGTGCCCAGGTAAGCGCACACCTGTACCCAGTTAATCCCACACCTGTGCCCAGGTAAGCCACTCACGCTGTGGTTGACGAAGTGCGAGATGTTCCCGTAGTGCGCGGCGTCCACGGTGTAAACGTCCTCCACATAGTCCAGGTCGAACAGGTAGGTGGCGCCCTGGCGGTCGTACACCTGTCCCCGGCGCTCCGCCTCCTCCGAGGTGATGATCTGGGGTGGGGACACACCTGTGTCACACCTGGGGTCACCTGAACCACCCCACACACCTGTGTCACACCTGGGGTCACCTGAACCATCCCACACACCTGTGTCACACCTGGGGTCACCTGAACCACCCCACACACCTGTGTCACACCTGGGCTAGAGCTGCGGTCACCTGAATCACCCCACACATCTGGGGCACACACCTGGGGTCACTTGAACCACCCCACACACCTGTGTCACACCTGGGGTCACCTGAACCACCCCACACACCTGTCACACACCTGTCACATCTGTGTCACACCTGGGGCACAGCTGAACCACCCCTGCACACCTGTGTTGCACACCTGAGGCACACACCTGTACCAGTCACACCTGCACCATGTCATGCCTGTGACATACCTGAAATAGCCCAGGTATCACAGGTGTCACACCTGTGAATCCACCCCACACACCTGGGGCACACCTGTACCACTCACATCTGCACCATGTAACACCTGGGACACACCTGAACTACTCCACACACCTGTATCATACACACAGGTGTACTGTGTCACACCTAGCACACAACCCGTATCACACCTGCCCTGTGTCACACACACCTGTATCACACCTGTGCTGTGTCACACACACCTGTGTTACACCTGTACAGTGTCACATACACTGTGTTACACCTGTGCTGTGTCACACACACCTGTATCACACCTGTGCTGTGTCACACACACCTGTACTGTGTCACACACACCTGTATCACACCTGTGCTGTGTCACACACACCTGTACTGTATCACACACACCTGTGCTGTGTCACACACACCTGTACTGTATCACACACACCTGTATCACACCTGTCCCACCTGCACTCACCTCGCCCACATACTCCATGACGAAGGAGTTCTTGCGGATGCGCTGCAGCGTGCGCACTGCCAGCGCTGTCACACACACCTGTGTCACACACACCTGTGTCACACACACCTGTGCTGTGTCACACACACCTGTGCAGTGTCACACACACCTGTATCACCTGCACTCACCTCGCCCACGTACTCCATGACGAAGGAGTTCTTGCGGATGCGCTGCAGCGTGCGCACTCCCCAGCCGCGCCCGTCGCCGGTGCGGAAGATGCACAGGTCGTAGCGGATGCCGCGCTGCACCACGCGGTTGGGGCACTCGGCGCCGCAGCGGCACCGCGAGTTGCACTCGTAGATGGGCAGCCCCGCCCTGATCCTCACCTGCCCGGCCTCGTTGTAGGCGAACCTGTTGTGGGAGGCGCCGGGGCAGCAGCCGCCGGCCAGCGTGGCCTCGGCCAGGCAGTCGCGGCACTCGCAGCCGGCGGCCACCGGCGTCAGCGCCACGCCGGCGCCCACCTTGTACTCGTTGACGTAGACGAAGTCGCGGGGCGGGCCGTGCAAATCCACCTCGTTCTCCACGGCGATGCGGCCGCGGTGGCTGCGGGTGCGGTTCAGGTGGCGCTCCCAGCGCCGCAGGGCTCGGCGCTGCTCGGCCTTTTGCGCCAGGTAGGAGACGGCGCGGGCGGGCAAACCGCGGGGCCCGGGGCGCACGGGGCCACCGGGGGCTCTGGCCAGGTCGGAGTGCAGCTGCTGCAGGAGCCCGCGGCAGCGCAGGTTGCGGCGCGGCTCCCAGGTGTTGGCGGAGGAGGGGTACCCGCGCCACTTCACCAGGTAGAATTCCTCGTCCTGCCTCGGGGAGGGAGGGGTTAATGGGGTGGGGGGAAATTGGGGAGTGACACCAAAAGTTCACTGGGGGGTCTCTGTGGGTTTTGGAGTGACCCCAGTGTCCAGGGACTCTGGGTCAGGGGGTCCTGGAGTGACCCCAGTGTGGGGGTCCTTTGGGGTCACACAAGGTCAGGGAGGTCCTGGAGTGACCCCAAAAGTTCATTGGGGGTCTCTTTGGGTCCTGTAGTGACCCCAGTGTCCAGTGAGTTTTGGGGTCTCTTTAGGTCAGGGGGTCCTGGAATGACCCCAGTGTGGGGATCCTTTGGGGTCTCCTGAGGTCAGGGGGGTCATGGAGTGACCCCAATGTCCAGAGACCCTCTGGGGGTCTCAGGAGGTCTAAGGGGCTCTGGAGTGACCCCAAAGTTCACAGGGGGTCCTTTGGGTCAGGGGGTCCTGGAGTGACCCCAGTGTGGGGGTCCTTTGGGGTCACACAAGGTCAATGGGATCCTGGAGTGACCCCAAGTTCCATTCCTGGTGTGGGGGTCCCACTTTGGTGCCCAGTGTGGGGGTCCCAGGTCAGTTCTGAGTTTGGGGGTCCCATGTGGGGGTCCCAGGTCAGTTCAGGGTTTGGGGGTCCCATGTGGGGGGCCTGGCTCAGTTCCCAGTTCAAGGGGGTCCCGGTTTGGGGGTCCCAGGTCAGTTCTGAATTTGGGGGTCCCGGTTTGGAGGTCCTGTGTCAGTTCCTGGTTTCTGTGGAGGGGTCTCAGTTTGGGGGTCCCGATTTGGGGGCCCAAGTGTCTCTGCAGGGGTCTCGTGTTGGTTCCTGTTGTCTCTGGGGGTGGTCCCAGTTCGGGGGTCCCGGTTTGGGGTCCCAAGTCAGTTCTAGTTTTGGGGGTCCCGTTTCAGTTCCTGGTTTGGGGGTCCCGTGTTGGTTCCCAGTGTCTGTGGGGGGGGTCCCAGGTCAGTTCCTAGTTTTTCTGGGGGTCCTGTTTGAATCCCAGGTCTGTTCCGGGTTTGGGGGTCCCGTGTGGGGCGTCCCGGCTCAGTTCCCGATTCGGGGGGGTCCTGGTTTGGGGGTCCCTGTTTAGTCCCCGCTTGGGGGTCCCGGTTCAGTTCCTGGTTTGAGGGTCCCGGTTTTGGGGTCCCGGCTCAGTTCCCGGGTCGGGGGGTCCCACTTTGGGGGTCCCGGCTCAGTTCCCGGTTTGGGGGTCCCGGCTCAGTCCCTGGTTTGGGGGTCCCGGTTTGGGGTCCCGGCTCAGTTCCCAGTTTGGGTGTCCCGGTTTGGGTGTCCTGGTTTGGGGGTCCCGGTTTGAGGGTCCCGGTTTGAGGGTCCCGGTTTGGGGGTCCCGGCTCAGTTCCCGGTTTGGGGGTCCCGGTTTGGGGATCCCGGCTCAGTTCCCGGTTTGGGGGTCCCGGTTTGGGGGTCCCGGCTCAGTTCCTGGTTTGGGGGTCCCGGTAGAGTTCCCGGTTTGGGGGTCCCGGTTTGGGGGTCCTGGATCAGTTCCTGGTTTGAGGGTCCCGGTTTTGGGGTCCCGGCTCAGTTCCCAGTTTGGGGGTCCCGGTTTGGGGGTCCCGGTTTGGGGGTCCCGGCTCAGTTCCCGGTTTGGGGGTCCCGGCTCAGTTCCCGGGTCGGGGGGTCCCGGTTTGAGGGTCCCGGTACAGTTCCCGGTTTGGGGGTCCCGGTTCGGGGGTCCCGGCTCAGTTCCCGGTTTGGGGGTCCCGGTTTGGGGGTCCCGGTTCGGGGGTCCCGGCTCAGTTCCCGGTTTGGGGGTCTCGGCTCAGTTCCCGGTTTGGGGGTCCCGGTTTGGGGGTCCCGGTTTGAGGGTCTCGGCTCAGTTCCCGGTTTGGGGGTCTCGGCTCAGTTCCCGGTTTGGGGGTCCCGGTTCGGGGGTCCCAGTTTGGGGGTCCCGGCTCAGTTCCCGGTTTGGGGGTCCCGGCTCAGTTCCCAGTTTGGGGGTCCCGGTTTGGGGGTCCCGGTTCGGGGGTCCCGGCTCAGTTCCCGGTCCGGGGGTCCCGGCTCCGTGCCCTGTCCCCGGTCTCACCCTCACTCTCCGGTAATCACACAGCAGCTCCACCTCGAAGTCGCCGAGGTTGCGGCGGGTGACGCCGAGGGCGCGGCACCGCACGCGCTGCAGCCGACACAGGTCCTGCAGTCGCGACCACGACGACAGGCAGCAGACGGAACACTCTGGGGGTGTCACCCAGGTGTCACCCAGGTGTCACCCAGGGGAGGGGACGCGGCGGCCGCGAGGGGCGGAGGTGACAGCAAAGCCCCCCCCCCCTTCCATCCTCACCCTCACCTCACACAGCCCCTGTCGCGACAACGCGACAGCGACAAGGCGGATGGGCGAGGGGACAACGAGGAGAAATTTGGCGACAGCGCAGCCCCCACCTCACGCGCTCCCCTCCCCCCCTCACGCGTTCCCGCCACTTTCCCCCCCCCCCACCTTCCCCTCAGGAACCAACGGCCGCGCGCGGGAAGCGGCGCCTTCCCCTCAGCGCGACCCCGGCCCCTGCATTCCCCCCTCACGCCCCTCGGAAACCCCGCAGGCCCGCCCCGCTCGCGCCACCTTTTAAATTTTCCGCCATTTTCAGCCGCCGCCGCTTTTTTTTTGCCTTTTTCCGCCTTTTTCCCTTTTTTTTTTTTTCAATCTGGCGCCGCTTCCGCCCGACGGGGAGTGCGGTGGGCGGGGCTTCCTCTGCCCAGCGCCCCGCTCTGATTGGCTAAACCGGGTGTTGATTTGCATAGTGACAGCTGGTTGTGCTCTTCTGATTGGCTGAGGCCGTGATTGATTTGCATACTGACAGCTTCCCGCGCTCTCCCCATTGGCAGCCGCGCTGCCTCATTTGCATAATATCTGATCCCGCCATTTGTAGTCCTGTTGGTTTATTGC
>NW_027636296.1:0-24632 GCF_903797595.1 Erithacus rubecula
AACCCCTCCGGTTCCCCCCGGGCGGGGTCGCGGTCCCGGAATTCCCGGGGGTCTCGGTCACAGCAGGTGTCACAATCCGATGGCTCAGGGCAGTTACAGGTGTCGCAGGCCCGGTGTCCCCGGTCCGGGTCGCTGTCGCAGTCCCGGTGGCCCCGATCGGAGCTAGTGTCCCAGTCCCGGTGTCCCCGGTCACGGCCGATGTCCCAGTCTCCGTCCCAGTCTCAGTGGCCCCGATCAGAGCGGGTGTCCCAGTTCCAATCCCGCTGTCCCAGTCCCGCTGGCCCCGTCCACCCCCCGCCGCCGCCGCGCTCGGTCCATCCCGGTTGCCGGGCGGCTGCGGGGTCAGGGCGGGTTGTCGCCGTCGCGGGCGGGGTCGCGGGGGCCGCGGGCGGGCGCGCCGTGGCTGTGCGCCTTGCGGACGTGCCGGTACAGGTCCCCGGACTGCGTGTAGGAGCGCAGGCAGTGGCGGCACTCGTAGGGCCGCTCGCGGGTGTGCACGGTGGCGTGGCGCCGCAGCGTGTACGAGCACGAGAACGTCTTGCCGCAGGTCGGGCACGTCGGGGCCTCCTCGGCGAACAGCCCGAACCCCCCGCGGGGCTCCAGCGGCGCCAGGAACAGCGGCTCCCGCAGCCCGCCCAGCGCCGGGGCCAGCGCCGCCCCCTCCCCGAATCCCGCCGCTCGGGGCTGGGGGGGCGGCGGCGGCGGCGGCGGCGGAGGGGCGGCGGGCGCTGGGGGGCGGCGAGCGCCGTCGGGCTCCTCGTCCGAAATCACGATGGCCTCGGCTTTGATAACCCCGAGCGGGGCGGGGGGCGCGGCCCAGGGACCCCCGCCCGCGGGCAGAGGCGGAGCGGCTCCGGGCACCGGCGCGGCCTCGCTGGAGCTGCTGGGGCTGGGCGGGGGTCGCTCGCCCCCCACCCCGGGCTGGGTGGTGTCGGCCGCGTCCACCAGCGGCGGCTCCGGCGGCGTCCCGGGCTCGCCCAGCGGGGGCTGCGGGGGGCTGCGCCGGGGGCTGCGGCGGCGGCGGGCTGGGGGCGTCCTCCTCCCGCTTGGTGCTGTCGGCCTCGGCCGGGCCCCGCGCCTGCAGCTTCTTCTTGCACAGCTTGACCACGTCGTTCATGTGCAGGTAACTGGCGGCGGCCAGCACGTCCTCCAGCGGCGCCGCCAGCGCCAGCCGCCCCTCGTACATGAACTCCAGCAGCAGCGCGAAGGCCGGCGCGGTCACGATGTCGCTGTTCAGGGCCACCACGGCCCCCCGAGCCCCGCCCGCGCCCCCCGGCTCGGCGTAGCACAGGTGGAAGAAGGAGCTGCAGGCGGCCAGCACGGCGCGGTGCGCGGGGAAGGGCGCGGTGCCCACCAGCACCGTGCAGTCGCACAGGATCCCCCGGGAGCGCTGCTCCCGCAGCCCCCGCAGCAGCTGCCGGCTGTGCTCGGGGAACTCCATCGGGCTGCTGCGGGAATGGGGAGAAAACGGGGAATAATGGGGGGTTAGTGCTCGGGGAACTCCATGGGGCTGCTGCGGGAATGGGGAGAAAACGGGGAATAATGGGGGGTTAGTGCTCGGGGAACTCCATGGGGCTGCTGCGGGGAAATGGGAGAAAAGAGGGAATAATGGGGGGTTAGTGATGGGGAAACTCCATGGGGCTGCTGCGGGGAAACCGGGAGAAAACAGGGAAAAACGGGGCAAAAATGGGGGTTAGTGATGGGGGAACTCCATGGGGCTGCTGCGGGGAAACGGGGAAAAATAGGGAAAATTGGGCGGTTAGTGCCCGGGAAATTCCATGGGGCTGCAGGGAAAGTGGGGTAAAACAGGGAAAAACAGGGAATAATGAGGGGTTAGTGATGGGGGAACTCCATGGGGCTGCAGGGAAATGGGGAGAAAAGAGGGAAAAACGGGGAATAATGGGGGGTTAGTGCCCGGAAAATTCCATGGGGCTGCGGGGAAAATGGGGAAAAAACAAGGAAAAAACCAGGCGAAAATGGGGGATTAGTGCTCAGGGAACTCCATGGGGCTGCGGGGAAAACAGGGTTAAAACCAGGGAAAAAGAGGGATTAGTAATCGGGGAACTCCATCAGGCTGCCAGAAAAAGGGGAGGAAATAGGGGAAAAACAGGGGAAAATCGGGGGTTAGTGGTTGGGGAACTCCATGGGGCTGGAAGCAGGGAAAACGGGGGGAAATCGGGGAAAATACGGGAATTGGAGAGGGGTCAGTGCTCCGTCGGGCACCGACGGGCCGGAGGGGGAAAATGGGGAGAAAAAGGGGAAAATTGGGGGGTTTGTCCACCGAGCTGGAAGGGGGGAGAGGAGAAAAGGGGATTAGGGCAAGGACGGGGCTCAGGGAGCTCCAGCGGGCTGGGGGTGACCGAACTGGGCAGAGAAAATGGGAGAATAACGGGGGTGGGGGTGACTGAACTGGGCAGGGGAAATGGGAGAATAACGGGGGCTGGGGGTGACCGAACTGGGCAGGGGGAATGGGAGAATAACGGGGGCTGGGGGTGACCGAACTGGGCAGGGGGAAATGGGAGAATAACGGGGCTGGGGGTGACCGAACTGGGCAGGGGGAATGGGAGAATAACGGGGGCTGGGGGTGACCGAACTGGGCAGGGGGAATGGGAGAATAACGGGGGTGGGGGTGACTGAACTGGGCAGAGAAAATGGGAGAATAACGGGGCTGGGGGTGACTGAAATGGGCAGAGAAAATGGGAGAATAACGGGGGTGGGGGTGACCGAACTGGGCAGGGGGAAATCGGGGGGTGGGGGTGACCGAACTGGGCAGGGGAAATGGGAGAATAACGGGGAATTCCGGGGGAGATTGATGGGGGGTGAAAAAGGGGCTGCGGGCGAGGAAAAGGGGCAGCGGTGACCCGGAGGGAGCACAGGGAGGGGAGCTGGGCAATGCCAGCCCATCCCAGTTCATCTCAGTCCGTCCCAGTCCGTCCCAGTCCGTCCCAGTCCGTCCCAGTCCGTCCCAGTCCATCCCAACGCGGCCCGGCCGGGCCCATCGCAGCCAACCCCGCTTTGGCCGTGTCACCAATCGGGTCCCAGCCAGTGCCGAAAGGGCCCATCCCAGTCAATCCCAGTGAGCCCCAGTCAGTCCCAGCGCGGCCCCCGAGTCTCGCTCGCCCCCAGTTGGTCCCAGTTTGTCCCAGTTTGTCCCAGTTCCCCCCCAGCGCCCCCGGCCCCGCTCACCACAAAGCCGCGGCCTGCTGACGCCCCGCCCCCCCGCGCTGATTGGCGGCCAGCCGTGAGAGCTGCTTAGCTCTCATTGATTTATTTATCTGTCACTCAACGTCAGCGGGCAGAGCGTGGTCAGACTCGGCTGTTGATTGGCTGCAGTAGCTGCCACTCAAGAACACGCGCTGCTGATTGGCTCCGAGGAAAGGGCGGTGGTTGCCATGAGCACAGAGGCGGGGCGTTACCACGGAAGCGCTCGGGGGCGGGGCACCGGCCGAGAGCCGCTCGCTGATTGGGTGAACCGACTGTCACTCAGTTTTCCCGCGCACTCATTGGGTTTTCGTTCCACCCTCACGCGGCGTTCCCGCCTCTTCCCGAGCAGCACTCTGATTACATGGCGGTGCCATCGCTCAAGCCTCGCTCACCAATCAAAACACGCGGAGGGCGGGACCTCCATCTTCCCGGCAACCAGGTGAGGCGGGAACCCAGCACGGGGGCGTGTCCGGGGCGGGGCGGAGGGCGGGGCTGTCCGCAGCCAATGGGAGGAGGCGGCGTCGGGCCGGGGGCGGGGTCAAAGGTCAGGCCGGATCCAAGATGGCGGCAGCGCCGGGGCGGTGAGCGCGCGCCAGGGGCCCGACCCCCCCCGACCCCCCCATGGGACCCGCCCGGGGTCACCCCCGAGCCCCTCACGGGACCCCGAGCCCAAAACCCCCCCGGGACCCCCACCAGGGGCCCCCGGCCGGGCCTGGAGCGCCCGGGACCCCCTAAACCCCCGGGCCGAGGCTGCGGCCCAGCCCCCCTCACACCCCCCACCCTCCCCCCAACCCCCTGCGGGACCCTCCCCAAAACCCCCGAGCCCCCCCCGGATCTGCTCTGCGCCCCCCCGTGTCCCCCCGCGCTGCCTCCGCGTGGGCTTGGGGGGTCCCTGCGCCCCCCCGCGTGTTCTGACCCCCCCCTGCCCGCATGTGGGTTTGGGGGGGGGTCTCAGTTTTTGGGGTCTCTGACGCCCCCTGCCCCCAGGTGGGTTTGGGGGGGGGTCTCAGTTTTTGGGGTCTCTGACGCCCCCTGCCCGCAGGTGGGTTTTGGGGGGGGGGTCTCTCAGTTTTTGGGGTCTCTAACCCCCCCCCACCCGCAGGTGGGTTTTTTGGGGGGGGGTCTCTCAGTTTCTGGGGTCTCTAACCCCCCCCCCGTGCCCCAGGTGGTTTTTGGGGGGGGGGGGTCTCTCAGTTTCTGGGGTCTCTGACCCCCCCCCACCCGCAGGTGGGTTTTGGGGGGGGGTCTCTCAGTTTCTGGGGTCTCTGACCCCCCCCCACCCGCAGGTGGGTTTTTGGGGGGGGTCTCTCAGTTTCTGGGGTCTCTGACCCCCCCCGTGCCCCAGGTGGGTTTTTTTGGGGGGGGTCTCTCAGTTTTTGGGGTCTCTGACCCCCCCCGTGCCCCAGGTGGGTTTTTTTGGGGGGGGTCTCTCAGTTTTTGGGGTCTCTAACCCCCTCCCCCTGCCCCCAGGTGGGTTTTTTTGGGGGGGGTCTCTCAGTTTCTGGGGTCTCTAACCCCCCCCCCCGTGCCCCAGGTGGGTTTTGGGGGGGGTCTCTCAGTTTTTGGGGTCTCTGACTCCCCGTGCCCCCAGGTGGGTTTTGGGGGGGGTCTCTCAGTTTCTGGGGTCTCTAACCCCCCCCCACCCGCAGGTGGGTTTTTTGGGGGGGGGTCTCTCAGTTTCTGGGGTCTCTGACCCCCCCCCGTGCCCCAGGTGGGTTTTGGGGGGGGTCTCTCAGTTTCTGGGGTCTCTAACCCCCCCCCCCCCGCAGGTGGCCGCTGTGGGTGACCCTGTGTCTCGGGGCCGCGCTCGCCGTGGATCGCAGCAATTTCAAGACGTGCGAGCAGAGCGGCTTCTGCAGGTCTGGGGGGGAGGGGGCGCCCCGGGGGCGGGGGGCTCGGCCCGGGGGGGTCACTCAGCGCCCCCTCCCCCTCCCCCGTGCCCCCCTGCAGGCGGCAGCGGCGGATCCAGCCCGGGAACTGCCCGTACCGGGCGCTGCTGGAGTCGCTGGAGCTCGGCCCCGACGTGGCCAAAATCCAACTGGTCAATGAGGTCACACAGGTGAGGGGTCACAGGGGTCACAGGGGTCACAGGGGTCAGGGGGGGTCACAGGGGGGTCACAGGGGGTCACAAAATCCAACTGGTCAATGAGGTCACACAGGTGAGGGGTCAGGGGGTCACAGGGGTCACAGGGGGTCATGGGGCGGTCACAGGGGGTCACAGGGGTCACGGGGGGTCACAAAATCCAACTGGTCAATGAGGTCACACAGGTGAGGGGTCACGGGGTCACAGGGGGGTCACAGGGGGTCACAGGGGGTCACGGGATTCAGCTGGTCAGTGATGTCACCCAGGTGAGGGGACAGGAGAGGTCACTGTGTCCCCGTGCCCAGGTGAGTGTCCCTGTACCCAGGTGTCCCTGTCCCCATGTCCAGGTGTCCCAGGTGTCCCAGGTGTCCCTGTCCCCATGCCCAGGTGTCCCAGGTGTCCCCATGTCCAGGTGTCCCTGTCCCCGCAGGTGCCGCTGCTGCTGGAGGTTTGGGGGTTCCAGGTGTCCCTGTCCCCATGCCCAGGTGTCCCAGGTGTCCCTGTCCCCATGCCCAGGTGTCCCAGGTGTCCCCATGCCCAGGTGTCCCTGTCCCCATGCCCAGGTGTCCCAGGTGTCCCAGGTGTCCCTGTCCCCGCAGGTGCCGCTGCTGCTGGAGGTTTGGGGTCTCGCTGGGAACGTGACGCGCCTGCGCATCCAGGAGGTGGCGCCGCTGCGGCCGCGATTCCAGGTGCCCGACGTGCTGCTGGGGGAGCTGCCCACGGAGAGGTGAGGGGACAGGGGACACAGGGGACACTGGGATAGGGGACACTGCCACCCCTGAGTGCTGCTGGGGGAGCTGCCCACGGAGAGGTGAGGGGACACAGGGGACACAGGGACACTGCCACCCCTGAGTGCTGCTGGGGGAGCTGCCCACGGAGAGGTGAGGGGACAGGGGACACAGGGGACACAGGGACAGGGAACACAGGGACACAGGGACACTGCCACTCCTGAGTGCTGCTGGGGGAGCTGCCCACGGAGAGGTGAGGGGACACAGGGGACACTGCCACCCCTGAGTGCTGCTGGGGGAGCTGCCCATGGAGAGGTGAGGGGACAGGGACACAGGGGACACAGGGACACTGCCACCCCTGAGTGCTGCTGGGGGAGCTGCCCACGGAGAGGTGAGGGGACAGGGACACAGGGGACACAGGGACACTGCCACCCCTGAGTGCTGCTGGGGGAGCTGCCCACGGAGAGGTGAGGGGACAGGGGACACAGGGGACACAGGGACACTGCCACCCCTGAGTGCTGCTGGGGGAGCTGCCCACGGAGAGGTGAGGGGACACAGGGTACACAGGGACAGGGAACACTGCCACTCCTGAAAGGTGAGGGGACAGGGGACACAGGGACAGTGTCACCCCTGAGAGGTGAGGGGACAGGGACACAGGGACAGGGGACGCAGACACTGCCATGTCTCATTGTTGCTGGGGGAGCTGCCCCAGAGAGGTCAGGGGACAGGGGACAGGGACAGGGACGCTGCCACCCCTGAGAGGTGAGGGACATGGGGACAGGGGACAGTGCCACCCCAACTTGCAGGTGCCAGGCTGTGCCCTGGAGCTGCTCTGGGGGTCACTGTCCCACCAGTGCTGCCAGTCTGGCTGCTCTGGGGTGCACTGGGAGACTCTAGGATGCTCCGGGATGTTCTGGGGCTCTCTGGGATGCTCTGGGATACTCCAGGATATTCTGGGATGTTGTGTGGTGCTCACCCTCCATTCCCACACCCCCTGTCCCCAGGCTGGAGGTGACAGCCCGTGAGGAGGGCACGCTGGAGCTGTCCCTGGGGGTCACTGTCCCACCAGTGCCACCAGTCTGGAATGCTCTGGGATGCTCTGGGTGCACTGGGATGCTCTGGGATGCTCTGTGGTGCTCTGGGATGCTCTGGAATGCTCTGTGGTGCTCTGGGATGCTCTGGGGCTCTCTGGGACTCTCTGGGATGCTCTGTGGTGCTCTGGGATGCCCTGGGATGCTCTGGGATGCCCTGGGATGCTCTGGGATGCTCTGGGATGCTCTGGGACTCTCTGGGATGCTCTGTGGTGCTCTGGGATGCACTGGGATGCTCTGGAATGCTCTGGGACTCTCTGGGATGCTCTGGGGCTCTCTGGGATGCTCTGGGATGCACTGGGATGCTCTGGAATGCTCTGGGACTCTCTGGGATGCTCTGGGGCTCTCTGGGATGCTCTGGGATGCTCTGTGGTGCTCTGGGATGCTCTGGGGCTCTCTGGGATGCTCTGGGATGCACTGGGATGCTCTGGAATGCTCTGGGACTCTCTGGGATGCTCTGGGGCTCTCTGGGATGCTCTGGAATGCTCTGTGGTGCTCACCCCCCCCCTGTCCCCAGGCTGGAGGTGACAGCCCGTGAGGAGGGCACGCTGGAGCTGTCCCTGGGGGTCACTGTCCCACCAGTGCCACCAGCCTGGGATGCTCTGGGACTCTCTGGGACTCTCTGGGATGCTCTGTGGTGCTCTGGGGCTCTCTGGGATGCACTGGGTGCACTGGGATGCTCTGGGATGTTCTGGAATGCTCTGGGACTCTCTGGGATGCTCTGGGGCTCTCTGGGATGCTCTGGAATGCTCTGGGGCTCTCTGGGATGCTCTGGGATGCTCTGGGATGCTCTGTGGTGCTCTGGGATGCTCTGGGATGCTCTGGAATGCTCTGTGGTGCTCTGGGATGCTCTGGAATGCTCTGGGACTCTCTGGGATGCTCTGGAATGCTCTGTGGTGCTCTGGGATGCTCTGGAATGCTCTGGGACTCTCTGGGATGCTCTGGGATGCTCTGTGGTGCTCACCCCACCCCTGTCCCCAGGCTGGAGGTGACAGCCCGTGAGGAGGGCATGCTGGAGCTGTCGCTGGGGGTCACTGTCCCACCAGTGCCACCAGCCTGGGACTCTCTGGAATGTTCTGGGGCTCTCTGGAATGCTCTGTGGTGCTCTGGGATGCTCTGGGGCTCTCTGGAATGCTCTGGGATGCTCTGGGTGCTCTGGGACTCTCTGGGATGCTCTGGTTGCACTGGGACTCTCTGGGTTGCTCTGGGGCTCTCTGGGATGCTCTGTGGTGCTATGGGATGCTCTGGGATGCACTGGGACTCTCTGGGACTCTCTGGGATGCTCTGTGGTGCTCACCCCCCCCCTGTCCCCAGGCTGGAGGTGACAGCCCGTGAGGAGGGCATGCTGGAGCTGTCCCTGGGGGTCACTGTCCCACCAGTGCCACCAGCCTGGGATGCTCTGGGACTCTCTGGGACACTCTGGGATGCTCTGTGGTGCTCTGGGATGCTCTGTGGTGCTCACCCCACCCCTGTCCCCAGGCTGGAGGTGACAGCCCGTGAGGAGGGCACGCTGGAGCTGTCGCTGGGCCCGGGGGGGCCGCGGCTGCTGGTGACGGAGCGGCCGTTCCGGCTGGACCTGCTGCGGGGCCGGGAGCTGCTCTGCAGCGTCAACGCCCGAGGGCTGCTCGTCTTCGAGCACCAGCGGCGCCGCCGGGACTCGTGAGTGACCACAAAAACACCCCCGGAAAAACAGCCCAAAAATCCCACACCAAAATTGCAGAAAACCCCCTAGAAAACAAGCAAAAAACCCCCGAAACGCCCTTAAAAACCTGCAGAAACAGCCCCGAAAACACTCTTGGAAAAACTCCAAAAATACTTCTGAAAAATACACCTGAAAAACCTTCCAAAAACACCTCACGTAAAAATCCTATGAAATATTTCCTGAAACACCCCAAAAAGCAAATAAAACACTCAAAACACTGCAAAAAACAACAAAAGACATAAAAAATCCCCCCAAATCCTAGAAAAAATTCTCCAAAAACCCACAAAAACCGAAAAGAAAACCCCAAATCCCCCCCAGCCCTTTGTGTGCAGCGCTCGGGGGGGGGTGGGGGTGTCCCCCAGAGCACAGAGGGGGGTCGGGGGTCGCCCCCCAAGCCCAGGGGGGTCCCCACGGGTCGGGGGGGCTGCTCTGACTCTCTGTGTTTCTGTTTTGGTGCCCCCCACCCCCAGTCTGGCGGATAAAGTTAGTTCTGTGTGGGATAAGATCAAGAGCCTTTTCCGTAGGTAAATCCGTGGAATCGCCGCCGTCTCTGCGCCCCCCAAATCCCCCCCGGACCCCCCCTCAAAAAGGGACACCCCCCCCCCAATGATGGTGGGAGGGGATAGGAGCAGATCAGGGGTTCAAATCCCATCAAAAAGGGGGAGCAGGAGCAGCTTGGGGGGGTCCCTGTGGCCCCCAAAATTGGGGAGGGCTGTCAGAGCAGCCGGGGGGGTCTGTGCTCCTCCCCCCTCCCCAAATTGAAGGGTCAGGTGCAGCCAGGGGGGTTCTGTGCCCCCTAAAAATGAGGAGATCCCCCTCCCCACACCCAGGAGCAGCTGAGGGGGGTCCAGGTCCCCCCCAAATTCAGGGTCCTGGGGGTGCCCTGTGTCCCTGTCGCCCCCCTGCCCCCCTTTTGGGGCACCCCAGGACCCCAAATTCCCACAGGGACCCCCCCAAGGACCCCCCAGGCGAGGAGGGGGCGGCGCAGGAGGGGCCTGAGGACGGCACTGGCAGCACCCAGAGCGAGAAGGTGATGGGGACAAGGGGGGGACACCCCAAATGAAGCCCCTCCCCCTTTTTTTGGGGAGGGGTCCCCCCGTTCTGACAGGATTTTCCCCCCCCAGCCCACGGAGCCTCCAGCAGAGCCCGAGGAGGAGCCGGGGGCGTGGGAGGAAACCTTCAAAACTCACACGGACAGCAAACCCTACGGTGGGGACACTGGGGACACTGGGGACACTGGGGGGGGGACACGGGGGGACCCCTGTGACCTCCCCCCTCCCCTCAGGACCCACCTCGGTGGGGTTGGATTTCTCCCTGCCCGGGTTCGAGCACGTGTACGGCATCCCTGAGCACGCAGACAGCCTGAGGCTGCGGCCCACCGAGTGAGCGGGGACATTGGGGACATTGGGGACAGGGACAGGGACAGGGGGGACAGGGGGGATATGGGGGACATTGGGGGACAGGGGGGACATTGGGGACCGGGGACAGGGACAGGGGGGACATTGGAGGACAGGGGGGACATGGGGGACACTGGGGACATTGGGGACATTGGGGACAGGGGGGACATTGGGGACCGGGGACAGGGGGACAGGGACAGGGGGGACATTGGGGGACAGGGGGGACATGGGGACAGGGACAGAGGAGATATGGGGATATGGGACAGGGACAGGGGACAGAGGGGACATTGGGGACCGGGGACAGGGGACAGGGGGACAGGGACAGGGGGGACATTGAGGGACAGGGGGGGACATGGGGGGATATGGGGACAGGGGACAGGGACAGGGGACAGGGACAGGGGACATGGGGACAGGGATAGGGACAGGGGGGATATGGGGGATATGAGGACCCGGGGACAGGGGGGACATTATGGGACATGGGGGGATATGGGGGATATGGGGGACAGGGGATTATGGGGACGGGGTGACAGGGGGACAGGGCGGACAGGGGGGATATGGGGGGATATGGGGATGGGGGGACACAGGGACGGGGGGGACACTGCAGGGATACTGGGGCATGGGGACATTGGGGACACTGGGGGGACACTGGGGACATTGGGGACATTGTGGGGACGGGATACAGGGGGATATGGGGGACATTGGGGACACTGTGGGGACACTGGGGACATTGGGGACATTGGGGGACACGAGACACAGGGGACATGGGGGACACTGCAGGGACACTGCAGGGACACAGGGGACATGGGACAGTGGGGACATGGGGGAACACTGGCGGACATGGGACACGGGGACATTGGGACAATGGGAACATTGGGGACAATGGGGACACTGCAGGGACACGCCAGGGGCACTGGGGGACATTGGGGACACTGCAGGATAACTGGGGACACAGGACACTGCAGGGACGTTGCAGGGACATAGGGGTGACACGGGGACATGGGGGTACAGGAGCAAGATGGGGTGATGGTGGCACTGAGGGGGTGGTGCCAGCGTGGGAGGACAGCAGTGCTGGGGGATGGTGGTGACAGTGACAGTGCCAGTGCCAGCAGCAGGGTGACAGTGATAGTGACAGTGCCAGCAGCAGGGTGACAGTGACAGTACCTGCAGCAGGGTGACAGTGACAGTGCCAGTGCCAGCAGCAGGGTGACAGTGATAGTGACAGTGCCAGCAGCAGGGTGACAGTGACAGTACCTGCAGCAGGGTGACAGTGACAGTGCCAGTGCCAGCAGCAGGGTGACAGTGACAGTGACAGTGCCAGCAGCAGGGTGACAGTGACAGTACCTGCAGCAGGGTGACAGTGACAGTGCCAGCAGCAGGGTGACAGTGACAGTGCCAGCAGCAGGGTGACAGTGACAGTGCCTGCAGCAGGGTGACAGTGACAGTGCCAGTGCCAGCAGCAGGGTGACAGTGACAGTGACAGTGCCAGCAGCAGGGTGACAGTGACAGTACCTGCAGCAGGGTGACAGTGACAGTGCCAGTGCCAGCAGCAGGGTGACAGTGACAGTGATGCTGTGTGGGGGTGACAGTGATGGTGGCTTCACAGGGTAACAGTGACACCCTGGAGCTGTCACTGTTGTCCTCAAGGGGAGTGACCCTCACCTGTACAACCCTGGGGTGTGTCCCTGACCCCTTGGGTGTGTCCCTGACCCCCTGGGGTGTGTCCCTGACCCCCTGGGGTGTGTCCCTGACCCCCTGGGGTGTGTCCCTGATCCCTTGGGGTGTGTCCCTGACCCCCTGGCAATGTCCCTGACCCCCTGGGGTGTGTCCCTGACCCCCTGGGGTGTGTCCCTGATCCCCTGGCAGTGTCCTTTGTCCCTTGGGGTGTGTCCCTGACTCCCTGGCAATGTCCCTGATCCCCTGGGGTGTGTCCCTGACCCCCTGGCAGTGTCCCTGATCCCTTGGGGTGTGTCCCTGCCCCCTGGCAGTGTCCCTGAGCTGTCCCTGTCCCCAGGGGGGGTGACCCTGGCAGTGTCCCTGCCCCCTGGCAGTGTCCCTGACCCCCTGGGGTGTGTCCCTGACCCCCTGGGGTGTGTCCTTGACCCCCTGGCAGTGTCCCTGAGCTGTCCCTGTCCCCAGGGGGGGTGACCCTGGCAGTGTCCCTGAGCTGTCCCTGTCCCCAGGGGGTGTGACCCTGGCAGTGTCCCTGATCTGTCCCTGTCCCCAGGGGGGGTGACCCTGGCAGTGTCCCTGAGCTGTCCCTGTCCCCAGGGGGGGTGACCCTGGCAGTGTCCCTGCCCCCTGGCAGTGTCCCTGAGCTGTCCCTGTCCCCAGGGGGGGTGACCCGTACCGCCTGTACAACCTGGACGTGTTCCAGTACGAGCTGTTCAACCCCATGGCCCTGTACGGCTCGGTGCCGCTGCTGCTGGCGCACCGGCCCCGCCTCAGCCTCGGCCTCTTCTGGCTCAACGCCGCCGAGACCTGGGTGGACATCGGCTCCAACACGGCCGGGAAGGTCTGAGGGGGGCTTGGCAGGGGGTTTGGGGGGGATTTGGGGGGTCCTGAAAGGGGTTTGGGGGGTCCTGGGTGGACATCGGCTCCAACACGGCCGGGAAGGTCCGAGGGGGGCTTGGCAGGGGGTTTGGGGGGGATTTGGGGGAGGTTTGGGGGGTCCTGAAAGGGGTTTGGGGGGTCCTGGGTGGACATCGGCTCCAACACGGCCGGGAAGGTCCGAGGGGGGCTTGGCAGGGGGCTTGGGGGGGATTTGGGGGGGTCCTGGGTGGACATCGGCTCCAACACGGCCGGGAAGGTCCGAGGGGGGCTTGGCAGGGGGTTTGGGGGGGATTTGGGGGGGTCCTGGGTGGACATCGGCTCCAACACAGCCAGGAAGGTCTGAGGGGGTCCTGAAGGGGGTTTGGGGGGTCCTGAAAGGGGTTTGGGGGGGGATTTGGGGAAGGTTTGGGGGGTCCTGGGTGGACATCAGCTCCAACACGGCCGGGAAGGTCCGAGGGGGGTTTGGGAGGGGGTTTGGGGGGGTCCTGAAAGGGGTTTGGGGGGTCCTGGGTGGACATCGGCTCCAACACGGCCAGGAAGGTCTGAGGGGGGGTTTGGGGGGTCCTGAAGGGGATTTGGGGGGTCTGAGGGGCCAAGACTTGGGTGGACATCGGCTCCAAAATCACTGGGAAGGTCCAGGAGGAGGATTTGGGGTGGTCTGGGGGAGATTTGAGGGTCTCTGTGGGAATCTGGGGTTGCTGACCCCCTGTGCCACCCCCAGACCCTTTTTGGGAAGCTGCTGGATTACATGCAGGGGGGGGGTGAGACCCCCCAGACCGAGGTGCGCTGGATGTCCGAGAGCGGCGTCATCGACGTGTTCCTGCTGCTGGGGCCGCGGCCGGCCGACGTCAGCGCCCAGTACGGGAGGCTGACCGGTATGGAAACTGGGAGCACTGGGAGCACTGGGATGGGAAACTGACCGGTATGGAAACTGGGAGCACTGGGAGGGGAGACTGACCGGTATGGAAACTGGGAGCACTGGGAGCACTGGGAGGGGAAACTGACCGGTATGGAAACTGGGAGCACTGGGAGCACTGGGAGGGGAGACTGACCGGTATGGAAACTGGGAGCACTGGGAGGGGAGACTGGGAACACTGGGAGCACTGGGAGCACTGGGAGGGGACACTGGGGGCACTGGGAGGGGACACTGGGATGAGGACACCGTTTTTGGGGTTCTCTGGGGGGTTCCATTCCCGTTCCCCCCCTGACCCTTCCCCATCCCATTTTTGGTGTTTTTTTGGGGGGCTCCATTCCCGTGTTCCCCCCTGACCCTTCCCCACCCCCTTTTTGGGTTTTTTTGGGGGGCTCCATTCCCATTCCCCCCCTTACCCTTCCCCACCCCATTTTTGGTGTTTTTTGGGGTGTTCCATTCCCGTGTTCCCCCCTTACCCTTCCCCACCCCATTTTTGGGTTTTTTTGGGGGGCTCCATCCCCGTTTCCCCCCGTTCCAGGCACGCAGGCGCTGCCCCCCCTGTTCTCCCTGGGGTACCACCAGAGCCGCTGGAATTACCAGGACGAGGGGGACGTGGAGGCCGTGGAGAGGGGATTTGAGGAGCACGAGCTGCCCCTGGACGTGCTGTGGCTGGACATCGAGCACGCCGACGGCAAGCGCTACTTTACCTGGGACCCCGCCAAATTCCCCAACCCACGGAGGATGCTGGAGCACCTGGCGGCCCGGAAACGCAGGGTGGGGATGGGGGTGGGATTGGGGTGGGATTGGGGTCCTGGAAAATCCCAAATCCACAGGGAAATGCAGGGTGGGGATGGGGGTGGGATTGGGGTGGAATTGGGGATGGGATTGGGGTCCTGGAAAATCCCAAATCCACAGGGAAATGTGAGGTGGGGATGGGGGTGGGATTGGGGATGGGGTGGGGTCCTGAAAAAATCCCAAATCCACAGGGAAATGCAGGGTGGGGGATGGGGATTGGGGTCATCCCTGCCCAAACAGCGACAGCAGGGACCCCCCAAAGCCACTTTGGGGTCACTGTGGGTGGGTTTGTGTCCAGGATCGGGGTGGGGGTGGGAATTTGGGGATGTTTCCTTGGACAGTGACCCCCCTGGTCCCTGCCCCCCCCCGGTCACTGCCCCCTGACCCTCCCCCACAGATGGTCAGCATCGTGGACCCCCACATCAAGGTGGACTCGGGGTACCGGGTGCACTCTGAGCTCAAGGCTCGGGGTCTCTTCGTCAAAACCAAGGATGGCAACGACTACGAGGGCTGGTGCTGGCCTGGTCAGTGGGGCTGGGGGCGTTTGGGGGGTTTTAGGGGATTTTGGGGGGGCTCCTGAGGGGATTTTTGGGGGTTTCTGGTGTTGGAAGAGTTTCACGTCAAGAGCAAGGATGGCACGGCAACAAAGGTTGGTGCTGGTTCAGTTAGGGGGCTGGGGGGATTTGGGGGTGGTTTGGGGGTGGTTTGGGGTGGTTTGGGGAGATTTTGGGGTGGCTTTGGGGTCTCCAGGGGACTCACAAGCCCCCCCGTGCCCCCCCAGGCTCCTCGGCGTACCCCGACTTCACGAACCCCGAGATGCGCGAGTGGTGGGCGAACATGTTCGCCTTCGACCAGTACGAGGTGGGGACCCCCAAAATCCCACTCAGACCCCCCAATAATCCCAGTCTGACCCCCCAAATTCCCAGTCAGACCCCCCAAATTCCCAGTCAGACCCCTCGAGAACCCCAGGATCCCCTCAAAGCATCCTCAGACCCCCCCAAAACACTTGGATCCCCCCAAATTTCTCTCCCCACCCTTTTCCTCTTCTCACTCTCCTTTGGGGTTTTTCCTTCTGCCCTCCCATCCTTTTGGGGAACCCTTGGGAGGTTTTAGGACCCCCTCCCCTATTTTTGGGGTTTCCCCACTGATTTTTGGGGCCCTCCTGAGCCTCAACCCCTCCCTATTTTTAGGGCCCCCCCACAAATCCCTCCCCACCCCTTTTCCCTCTGTGCCATTTTGGAGACCCCGCCTTGTCTTTTGGGTATTCTGGGGATCCCCTGGGGGGTTTTATCACCTCCCCTCCCCCATATTTTGGGGTGCCCCGGCTGATGTGCCCCCCCAGGGCTCGACGGAGGCGCTGTTCACGTGGAACGACATGAACGAGCCGTCGGTGTTCAGCGGCCCCGAGGTGACGATGCACAAGGACGCGCGGCACTTCGGGGGCTGGGAGCACCGCGAGCTGCACAACCTCTACGGGCTCTACGTGGTGAGAGACCCCCCAAAAACTGACAGGGGACCCCCAGGGACAGCCTGGGATCACACGGGGACAGCCTGGGATCACAGGGACAGCCTGGGATCACACAGGGACAGCCTGGGATCACACAGGGACACCCTGGGATCACACAGGGACACCCTGGGATCACACAGGGACAGCCTGGGATCACACAGGGACAGCCTGGGATCACAGGGGGACAGCCTGGGATCACAGGGACAGCCTGGGATCACACAGGGACAGCCTGGGATCACACAGGGACAGCCTGGGATCACAGGGGGACACCCAGGGATCACACAGGGACAGCCTGGGATCACAGGGGGACAGCCTGGGATCACAGGGACAGCCTGGGATCACACAGGGACAGCCTGGGATCACAGGGACACCCTGAAATCACACACAGGGACAGCCTGGGATCACAGGGACAGCCTGGGATCACACAGGGACAGCCTGGGATCACACAGGGACACCCTGGGATCACACACAGGGACAGCCTGGGATCACAGGGGGACAGCCTGGGATCACACAGGGACAGCCTGGGATCACAGGGACAGCCTGGGATCGGACAGGGACAGCCTGAGATCACACAGGGACAGCCTGGGATCACAGGGACAGCCTGAGATCACACAGGGACAGCCTGAGATCACACAGGGACAGCCTGGGATCACAGGGACACCGTGGGATCACACAGGGACAGCCTGAGATCACACAGGGACAGCCTGGGATCACACAGGGACAGCCTGGGATCACACAGGGACAGCCTGGGATCACAGAGACAGCCTGGGATCACACAGGGACAGCCTGGGATCACAGGGACAGCCTGGGATCACACAGGGACAGCCTGGGATCACACGGGGACAGCCTGGGATCACACGGGGACAGCCTGGGATCACACAGGGACAGCCTGGGATCACAGGGACAGCCTGGGATCACAGGGGGACATTGTGGGATCACACAGGGACAGCCTGGGATCACACAGGGACAGCCTGGGATCACACAGGGACAGCCTGGGATCACAGGGACAGCCTGGGATCACAGGGACAGCCTGGGATCACAGAGGGACAGCCTGGGATCACAGAGGGACAGCCTGGGATCACAGGGGGACAGCCTGGGATCACAGGGACAGCCTGGGATCACAGAGGGACAGCCTGGGATCACAGGGGGACAGCCTGGGATCACAGGGGGACACCCTGAATCACACAGGGACAGCCTGGGATCACACAGGGACATCCTGGAATCACACAGGGACAGCCTGGGATCACAGGGGGACAGCCTGGGATCACACAGGGACAGCCTGGGATCACACAGGGACAGCCTGGGATCACACAGGGACATCCTGGAATCACACAGGGACAGCCTGGGATCACAGGGGGACAGCCTGGGATCACACAGGGACAGCCTGGGATCACAGGGGGACAGCCTGGGATCACACGGGGACAGCCTGAGATCACACACAGGGACAGCCTGGGATCACAGGGGGACAGCCTGGGATCACACACAGGGACAGCCTGGGATCACACAGGGACAGCCTGGATCACAGGGACAGCCTGGGATCACAGGGGGACAGCCTGGGATCACAGGGGGACACCCAGGGATCACACAGGGACAGCCTGGGATCACACAGGGACAGCCTGGGATCACAGGGACAGCCTGGGATCACAGGGGGACAGCCTGGGATCACAGGGGGACACCCAGGGATCACACAGGGACAGCCTGGGATCACAGAGGGACACCCTGAGATCACAGGGACAGCCTGGGATCACACAGGGACAGCCTGGGATCACACAGGGACACCCTGGGATCACACAGGAACACTCTGAGATCACACAGGGACAGCCTGGGATCACACGGGGACAGCCTGGGATCACACAGGGACAGCCTGGGATCACAGGGGGACAGCCTGGGATCACAGGGGGACAGCCTGGGATCACACAGGGACACCCTGGGATCACAGGGGGACAGCCTGGGATCACACAGGGACAGCCTGGGATCACAGGGGGACAGCCTGGGATCACACAGGGACAGCCTGGGATCACAGGGGGACAGCCTGGGATCACAGGGACAGCCTGGGATCACACAGGGACAGCCTGGGATCACACACAGGGACACCCTGGGATCACACAGGGACAGCCTGAGATCACACAGGGACACCCTGAGATCACAGAGGGAACCCCAAAAAAATCCTGATCTCCCAGAGTCCTTCGAACCCTCCAGCGATCCCGTGAAATCTTGGGCAGTGTGAGGGCCGGGAGCACCCCCAAAATCTCCTGGGACACACCCCCAGATCACCTGGGGCACCCCAAAATCCTCCCAGGGACACACCCAAAATCCCACAGGGAACCCCAAAAAATCCCGACATCCCAGAGCTCCTCAAACCCCTCAGAGACCCCTTTAAACCTTGGGCAGTTTGGGGGGCTGAGAACACGCCCCAAATCCCCTGGGAGACCCCAAAATCCCCACAGGGACACCCCCACAACCTGCCAGGGACACCCTAAAAAAATTCTGACCCCCCCAAACCCCTTTAGCCCCCCCCAAACCCTTTGTGGTGGGTTTGGGCTGGGTTTGCAGTGGGGTTTTTGCTGGAGTATTTGCTGGAGTTTGGGGTGTATTTGGGGTGTATTTGGGCTGGGTTTGGGCTGTCTCTGGGCTGTCTTTGGGGTGTCTCTGGGCTGTCTTTGGGGTGTCTCTGGGCTGTCTTTGGGGTGTCTTTGGGCTGCCTTTGGGCTGTCTCTGGGCTGTGTTTGGGCTGTCTCTGGGCTGTGTTTGGGCTGTCTCTGGGCTGTCTCTGGGCTGTCTTTGGGGTGTGTTTGGGCTGTCTCTGGGCTGTCTCTGGGCTGTCTCTGGGCTGTCTTTGGGGTGTCTTTGGGCTGCCTTTGGGCTGCCTCTGGGCTGTGTTTGGGCTGTGTTTGGGCTGTCTTTGGGGTGTGTTTGGGCTGTCTTTGGGGTGTGTTTGGGCTGTCTTTGGGGTGTGTTTGGGCTGTCTTTGGGCTGTCTCTGGGCTGTCTTTGGGCTGTCTCTGGGCTGTCTTTGGGCTGTCTCTGGGCTGTCTTTGGGCTGTCTCTGGGCTGTCTTTGGGCTGTCTCTGGGCTGTCTTTGGGGTGTCTCTGGGCTGTCTTTGGGCTGTCTCTGGGCTGTCTTTGGGCTGCCTCTGGGCTGTCTTTGGGCTGTCTCTGGGCTGTCTTTGGGCTGTCTTTGGGGTGTCTTTGGGCTGTCTTTGGGCTGCCTCTGGGCTGTCTTTGGGGTGTGTTTGGGCTGTCTCTGGGCTGTGTTTGGGCTGTGTTTGGGCTGTCTCTGGGCTGTCTTTGGGCTGTCTCTGGGCTGTCTTTGGGCTGTCTCTGGGCTGTCTTTGGGCTGTCTTTGGGGTGTCTTTGGGCTGTCTCTGGGCTGTCTTTGGGCTGTGTTTGGGCTGTCTTTGGGGTGTCTCTGGGCTGCCTCTGGGCTGCCTTTGGGGTGTCTCTGGGCTGTCTCTGGGCTGTGTTTGGGCTGTCTTTGGGGTGTCTTTGGGGTGTCTTTGGGCTGTCTTTGGGGTGTCTTTGGGCTGTCTCTGGGCTGTCTTTGGGCTGTCTTTGGGGTGTCTCTGGGCTGTCTTTGGGCTGCCTCTGGGCTGCCTCTGGGCTGTCTGTGCTGCTGACCCCTGCCCCTCCCAGCACAAGGCCACGGCCGAGGGGCAGATCCGGCGCTCCGGCGGGCGCCTCCGGCCCTTCGTGCTCAGCCGCGCCTTCTTCGCCGGCTCCCAGCGCTACGGTGAGGATCTGGGGGAGACCCCCGGGATTTGGGGCAAACCCTGGGATCCAGGGAGGGGCCGGGACGGAGGGGAGCCCCCCCTGAGCCCCCCCAAACCCCCCAGGCGCCGTTTGGACCGGGGACAACACGGCGGAGTGGGACCATCTGCGGATCTCCATCCCCATGTGCCTGAGCTTCGGGCTGGCCGGGCTGGCCTTCTGCGGGGGTGAGCAAACTGGGCAGACTGGGATGGGGGCAGGGGGTGGGATACGGGGTCAGGAGCTGGGATGTGGGATAGCAAATGGGGTCAGGGATCTGGGGGTGGGTCAGGGATGGGGTCAGAGCTGGGATCCAGAATGGCAATGGGACCAGGATTGGGATCTGGGCTGGGTTCGGGACCAGAACCAGGGGCAGGAATGGGATTGAGACTGGGACCAGGATTGGGATCAGGACCAAGACTGGGATCAGGACTGGGACCAGGATTGGGATCAGGACCAAGATTGGGATCAGGACTGGGACCAGGATTGGGATCAGGACCAAGACTGGGACCAGGATTCGGATCAGGACCAAGATTGGGATCAGGACCAAGATTGGGATCAGGATTGGGATCAGGACCAAGACTGGGATCAGGATTGGGATCAGGACCAAGATTGGGATCAGGACCAAGATTGGGATCAGGATTGGGATCAGGACCAAGACTGGGATCAGGATTGGGATCAGGATTGGGGTCTGGGCTGGGATCGGGATCAGGAATGGGTTCAGGACCAGGATCTGGGCTCAGGGCTGGGACCAGGACCAGTATTGGGATCAGGACTGGGATGAGGATCAGGACCAGCACCAGGGTTGGGATCAGGACTGGGATCTGGGACCAGGATCCAGGCTGGGATCAGGATCAGGACTGGGGTGAGGACCAAGGTTCAAGTTCAGGCTCAGGATCAAAATCAGGACTGGGATCAGGATCATGATCTAGGCTGGGATCAGGCTCAGGCTCAGGCTCAGGCTTAGGATCAGGACCAGACTCCAGGCTGGGACCAGGACGAGGTTCAGCCTCGGATCAGGATCAGGATCAGGACTGGGATCAGACTCAGCCTCAGGCTCAGGCTCTGGCTCGGGATCAGACTCAGCCTCAGGCTCAGGCTCTGGCTCAGGATCAGGCTCAGGCTCAGGCTCTGGCTCAGGATCAGGCTCAGGCTCAGGCTCTGGCTCAGGATCAGGCTCAGGCTCAGGCTCAGGCTGGGGATCAGGCTCAGGACTGGGATCAGACTCAGCCTCAGGCTCAGGCTCTGGCTCGGGATCAGACTCAGCCTCAGGCTCAGGCTCTGGCTCAGGATCAGGCTCAGGCTCAGGCTCTGGCTCAGGATCAGGCTCAGGCTCAGGCTCAGGCTGGGGATCAGGCTCAGGACTGGGATCAGACTCAGGCTCAGGCTCAGGCTCAGGCTCAGGCTCAGGCTCAGGCTGGAATCAGGCTCAGACTCAGGCTGGGATCAGACTCAGGCTGGGATCAGGCTGGGATCAGGCTCAGGCTCAGGCTGGGCTCAGACTCACACTCAGGCTCAGGCTCAGGCTGGGATCAGACTCAGACTCAGGCTCAGGCTGGGATCAGGCTGGGATCAGACTCACACTCAGGCTCAGGCTCAGGCTCAGGCTGGGATCAGACTCAGACTCAGACTCAGGCTCAGGCTCAGGCTGGGATCAGACTCAGACTCAGACTCAGGCTCAGGCTCAGGCTCAGGCTGGGGATCAGGCTCAGGCTGGGATCAGACTCAGACTCAGACTCAGACTCAGGCTCAGGCTGGGATCAGACTCACACTCACACTCAGGCTCAGACTCAGACTCAGGCTCAGGCTCAGGCTCAGGCTGGGATCAGACTCAGGCTCAGGCTCAGGCTCAGGCTCAGGCTCAGGCTCAGGCTCAGGCTCAGGCTCAGGCTCAGGCTCAGGCTCAGGCTGGGGATCAGGCTCAGGACTGGGATCAGACTCAGGCTCAGGCTCAGGCTCAGACTCAGGCTCAGGCTCAGGCTCAGGCTCAGGCTCAGGCTCAGGCTCAGGCTCAGCCCCAGCCCAGTCTCACCCCTGCCCCGTCCCTCGGCAGCGGACGTGGGCGGGTTTTTCCAGAACCCGGGAGCGGAGCTGCAGGTGCGCTGGTACCAGGCCGGGGCGTTCCAGCCCTTCTTCCGCGCGCACGCGCACCTGGACACGGCGCGGCGCGAGCCCTGGCTGCTGCCGGCCGAGCACCTGCGGCACGTGCGGCACGCGCTGCGCCGGCGCTACGCGCTGCTGCCGCTCTGGTACACGGCCTTCTACCGCTGCCACCGCCACGGAGTCCCTGTCATGAGGTGGGGGAGACAAAACACCCCAAAAACACCCCAAATCCACCCCAAAAACACACCTGGGATAACCCAAACCCACCCCGATCCCGCTCTGGTACACGGCCTTCTACCGCTGCCACCGCCGCGGAGTCCCTGTCATGAGGTGGGGCACCCCAAAAACACCCCTAAAACACCCCAAAAACACACCTGGGATAACCCCTCATAGCCCCAGTCCCGCTCTGGTACACGGCCTTCTACCGCTGCCACCGCCGCGGAGTCCCTGTCATGAGGTGGGGCACCCCAAAAAACCCAAAAACACACCTGGGGAACCCTAAATCCATTCAGGATAACCCCAAACCTCAACCTCTGACCCCAAAGCCCCAAAATGTCCCCAAATCCTGTGACCCCAAACCCCCTTAATCCAAACCCCCTGACCCCGAATCTCTGACCAGAAATCCCCTGACCCCAAATCCCCAAAACTCCCCCAAAACTCCCCCAAACCCCCAAAATTCTCCCAAACCCCCAAAACTCCCCTGACCCCGAATCCCCAAAACTCCCCCAAACCCCTGACCCCAAACCCCTGACCCTAAACCCCCAAAACTCTCCTGACCCCAAACCCCCAAAACTCCCCAAAACTCCCCCAAACCCCCAAAACTCTCCCAAACCCCCAAAACTCCCCTGACCCCGAATCCCCAAAACCCCCCCAAACCCCTGACCCCAAACCCCTGACCCCAAATCCTCTGACCCCTGACCCTAAACTCCCAAAACTCCCCCAAACCCTGACCCCAAACCCCCAAAACTCCCCCAAACCCCTTGACCCCAAACTCCCCTAACCCCAAATCCCCAAAACTCCCCTGACCCCAAACCCCCAAAACTCCCCCAACCCCTGACCCCAAACCCCCTCGACCCCAAACTCCTCAAAACTCCCCAAACCCCCTGACCCCAAATCTCTGACCCTAAATCCCCTGACCCCAAATCCCCAAAACTCCCCCAACCCCTGACCACAAACCCCCAAAACTCCCCTGACCCCAAACCCTCTGTCCCCCCAGGCCCCTGTGGATGGAATTCCCAGACGACCCCCAAACCTTTGCCATGGATGACCAGTACCTGATCGGTGAGGGCGAGTCCCTGACCCTTTTTAGGGTCCTGTCTCCCTTTTTGGGGTGTCTGTGACCCCTTTTGGGGTCGCTTTTGGGGGTTTCCCCATGCTGACCCCTGTCCCCCAGACCGGGTGCTGCTGGTGCACCCCGTGACGGAGCAGGGCGCCCGTGGGGTCAACGTCTACCTGCCCGGGGAGGGAGAGGTGAGTCAGGGGGTTTGGGGGTTTTTTTAGGGTTTTTTTGGGGTGCAGGACCCACCCTGAACCCCAAATTTTCACCTCCCCCAGGTGTGGTATGAGGATGAGACCCACGAGCAGTACAAGGCGCCCCAGACCCTCTATGTGCCCGTCACCCTCGGCTCTGTGCGTTTTTGGGGGGTTTGGGGAGGGGGGGCTGGGACCCCAAAAACCCTCAGGAGATCCTAAAACTTCCCCTAAACACCCCAAAATCCTTCCCTGTTCCTGCATGGTTAGGGTGGTGCTCAGTGCCCTCAGTGGGTTATTTGGGGGGGGGGTCAAGGAGATTGGGACCCCAAAAACCTCCCTGGAGACCCCAGAACTTCAATGGAGACCCCAAAATCCTCCTGGAGACCCCAAAAACCTCCTGGATCCTCCTCACATCCCTGTGTTCCATATGGGGGTGAAGTGTTAAAAATCACCTCAATCTCCTGGTGTGACTTGGGGGATTTTGGGGATTTTTTGGGTGGGTTTTGGGGGGATTTTGGGGATTTTTTGGGTGGGTTTTGGGGGGATTTCGGGATTCTTCATGGGGTTTTTGGGGTGCTGACCCCCCCGTGCCCCCCAGATCCCGGTGTTCCAGCGGGGGGGGACGGTGATCCCGCGGCAGGACCGGCCCCGGCGCTCCACCGAGGCCATGAGGGGCGACCCCTTCACCCTCTACGTGGCCCTGAGCCCCCAGGTGAGTCTGGGGACCCCAAAAATGCCCCCAGGTGAGTCTGGAGACCCCAAAAATGCCCCCAGGTGTGTGTGGGGACCCCAAAACTGCCCCTCAAGTGAGTGCAGGGACCTCAAAAACCCACCAGGAACCCCAAATATCCCCCCCAAACCCTCCTCAGGTGAGTGCAGGGACCCCAAAAATGCCCCCAGGTGAGTGTGGGGACCCCAAAAATGTCCCCAGGTGAGTCTGGGGACCCCAAAACTGCCTCTCAAGTGAGTGCAGGGACCCCAAAAACCCACCAGGAACCCCAAATATCCCCCCCAAACCCTCCTCAGGTGAGTGCAGGGACCCCAAAAAATGCCCCCAGGTGAGTGTGGGGACCCCAAAAATGTCCCCAGGTGAGTCTGGGGACCCCAAAACTGCCTCTCAAGTGAGTGCAGGGACCTCAGAAACCCACCAGGAACCCCAAATATCCCCCAAAACCCTCCTCAGGTGAGTGCAGGGACCCAAAAAATGCCCCTAGGTGAGTGCAGGGACCCCAAAAATGTCCCCAGGTGAGTGGGGGGACCCCAAAACTGCCCCTCAAGTGAGTGCAGGGACCTCAAAAACCCGCCAGGAACCCCAAACATCCCCCCCAAACCCTCCCCAG
>NW_027636295.1:0-24714 GCF_903797595.1 Erithacus rubecula
GACAGAAGAAGAAAGGCCAGGGAGCATCTGCCTCTGGAGACTCTGCACCAGCCGCAGCTTCGACCTCTTGCAGCAGAGAGCTGCTCCTGCTTCCATCAGGACTTTATGGCAGAGAGATTGAACAGGGACTGGAGAGCCTTGGGCTCTTTGCCTTTGGAGCCTGACGTGCCTTGACAAGAAACAACTTTACAGCAGCCAGCAGCTGCTCTGCTCTGGGAAGATCTAAAGCCACAACCAATCCCCACAGCCGGTGCCAGTCCCGGTTGTGGACACTGCTGGAGGCTCAGGCACATTTTAGCTAGGCATTTTTCTCAAGTTCTCAGTATTTTTCTCAGGCCATGAAACTTTCTCATCCTCTAGCCAGGATTTTTCCCAGGCCAAAGACTCCTTCTTTACTGTAAACACAAGAGAAAAAATCATAACAGAGATAAACACCTGCAAGGTCCATGAGAAAGTCAGGGAGGATAGGTGTCTCCTTCTCTGACCATTGATCTGTTTGTATTTTGTTTTCCATGAACTGCCTTATTTAAGGCAATGGTTTCTTTCAAAAATTGCTCTTCCTTGCTCTTTTCTGCACCAAGAGAGTGTCTTGTTGCTGTTTTTTCACTGCTCCATAACCCTTCCACAGCAACAGAGCCAGACACAGCATCAGCAAATCACCACTGCTGTGTTTTGGCAGGACTTTGGTTCTGCACGTTCCAAGCAACAGCAGCTTGTGGCATTTTTGTCACTGAAGCTCAGCACTGACTGAAGTGGCATTTTTAATGCACTCCCTAGCTGCAAAACACCTTCAGACACACTTTAATGACAGACAGGCCGTGGGACCGGGGGGTTTCTGGATGGTCGCGGGACAGACTCAGGAGCTTATTATTTGCTGTTCTTCAGGGTTGTATTTTATTATAGGGCGTGGGTATAAGAGAGAGCTTAGAGAAAAGTTAGAGATTAGAGGTAATAAGAGTGGAGAGGAGGAGCAGGGAGGGAAGGGGAGAAGCAGGAACAGGAGAGGAGAAAAGAGTGAAGTAGAAACAGAAGAGAAGAGAAATAGGGAGAAGAGAGAAGTAGAAGGATTTTCCATTTGCAGTACAATAAGTATTTTTCCATAATGAATATTCTAAATTCCAATAACCAATCTAGTACAATATACTAATTTCCTAATATTTGCATGCAACCTATAGGAACAACTAAATTACCATGTTTTATGGCTTTACCCTTATCTTGAGATCTTTTCTGCCAGGCTTGGGACAGGATATCTGCTACTTCTTTGGCATGTATGGTATTTGGTTTTATCTAAACAAAGGAAGAGGTCTCAAATCTTAACATAACTATTTTCAGCATCTATGTCAAATACTGCTAACATCTCTATTTCATCTATTGTTTCAGAACTGCTTGCTAGGCATTCATAAGCCTTTGCTATTTCTTCACCAACATCACCCATTTCAGTGAACAACAAAAATATTAGAAACTGTCTTGGTCATTATTTTCCTTATACACTGGAGTATGCAGGGTAAAAACACTAATAACACTATTACTAATAGAATAAACAAGCCTATTTTACAGACTTCCTTTAGCCAAGAGGCAAAGCTCCAACCTTCAAACAACCTGTCTAGCCAGGTTGGATCACTTGTAGTAATTTGGTTACCTAAATTCTTCAAATTGTGCAACTGTTTATGGATGGAAACAGAAGGATCTGATAAATTCATGCAACACAATCCTTGAAAATCTTCACAGCCATGCCCATGAGCCAGTAAAAGGAAGTCAAGGGCTGCTCTGTTTTGTAGAGTGGCATGTTTCACTGCTTCTTCATCTGTCAACAAGTCCCGAATTACAATTGATGTGGCATTTACTTCTTTACTGAGCCAACATCCCAACTGATTTAAATGTCTCAGAGCAAATGTAGTGCTCACCTGAGGTAAAAAAATGCTTGTGATAATTGTCGTGCCAGAGTTCCACGGGCGAAAGTCACTTTCAAAATGATGTCCTGTGGAGGATCTGATTTTTCTATTTTTCTTTTTGACCACCTCTTTAACACTGGGGGCTATTATGGTAAGTTGTCCAAGTGCACAGGGGCCACCTTCTATATATGAAGGTATGCCCTGCCATGCTCTGTCTCCACAAATGAGCCAAATTCCCTTGGGAAATCGTATTGGAAGTTTGCTAAATCGACTTTCGTGTGGCTCAAAATATGTGAGAAGTTTAGTTTGATTACACCAAAAAGTCACATTGCTATAAACTGGGTGATATGGGGTAACATTTAAATGAGGACTGTCTCCTTCCATGAGATGAAAGAAATAACAACTGTTCATAGTTACTGAACCTAAGATTTCAAGCTCTTGGAGATCAAATCGATCAGCTTTAAAATTGTCAATGTAAGTTTGATGTCTTTGGCTGGGAGCTGGAGATGCATGATGATCTTCATATGGCCAATACCTTTCAAGGGTGACATCGTCGAAACCCTCTGGCAAAGGTACTCCTACTAAACAGGTTGAAAAAGGTTTGTCAGGACTTGTGTTAGATAAGCAGATGGTGTCAAAGCCTGCTGACTTGGCTAAGGAAACCCAGATATTTGTCTTGGGTTGATTCACTGGTAACACTTCACTACAAAAGCTAAAACAAAGGAAGAAAAACAACATGCATTCATGCAAACAATGAAACTCCATTCTTTTCTTGAACTGTTTCTCCTGGTCACTTTCTCCTGATGATTCTGCACAGTTCAGGTCTGGGTGCTTGCTTCCTGGCTTCTCACAGGATCACTGGCTGCTGTGGAGGCTTCAGCAGGTTTTGATGCACAGTGGGGCTTCACATTCTTTGCTGGCACCCACTTGAGGCCTCCATCTGTGGAAACACACACAAACCCTTTTCCCCATGTTATGAGGTTGTATGGTCCCTCTATTTGTCCTGTTTCTAAGTTTTTAACCAAAACTGGGGGGTGCTCCTTCAGTTTTGCTTTTCTGTTATTTAAAAAGTGTCTATAAATAGGAGGATCTGGCTCATCTGCAGAGCTGTTCAAAAAATTGTAGACATACAATGCTTTATTTAGCCTCCTTTGAAGTGAGGCCTGAGGATCTCCCCCTTTCTGTTGATCTAAAATGTGTTTTAGAGTCTGATGTGTCCTTTCTATTGTTCCCTGACCTGTGGGCAAATGAGCAATGCCAAATGTATGGCGAATGCCCCAGTCATTTAAAAATGCAGCCAATTCATGTGAGGTATAAGAAGGACCATTATCAGTTTTGACCTCTTGGGGGATACCTAGATAAGAAAAGGCTTGTGAAAAATGCTGGCAAACATGCTCAGCCGTTTCCCCTGTATGCACAGAAGCAAAAATTGCATTTGAAAATGTATCCACAGAGACATGGATGTTTTTAAGCTTCCCAAAAGAGGGATTCTTAGTAACATCTATTTGCCATTTCTGCAAGCTCTCCAACCCTCTTGGGTTGGTGGCTCCTGTAGCAGGAAGTGGCAGAACTAGCTGGCAGTCAGGGCAAGCTCGTACAATATTTTGTGCTTGCTCTAAGGTAATGTGAAAATCTCGTTTAATTGCCTGTGCATTTTGGTGAAAGAATGCATGGCTCAATTTTGCTTGTTCAATAGTGTTAGGCAGAGTTATTGCAGCAAGCACTGAGGCATCTTCCTCATCAGAGACAGCTGATGCCAATGCATCTGCTCGAGCATTTTCCTCTGCCATAAATCCTGGGAGGCCTGAATGGGCCCTTATGTGAGAAATAAAATAAGGATTAGTTCTGTGAGATAGGATTTGGTAAAGACAGGTAAGCCAAAGACATAACTTATCATTGTTCATATCCTTTAGAACTGATCCCTCAATTCTCTTGACAATATTAGCAACATATGCTGAGTCATTTATCAAGTTGAGAGGTTCTGGAAAGAGCTGAAAAGCCCTTACAACTGCTGCTGATTCTACAATCTGAGGAGAACCTTCAACCTTTTGAACATCTTGTTCCCAAGCTTTTGTTTCCATATTTTGCCATGTAACTACTGAATTGTGCGTTTGCCCTGATCCATCAGTGAAGACAGTATTTGCTTCTAAAGGTTCTTCACTGATCAGAGGTTTTTCTTTGTAGCATAATTTAGCTTTGATCATTTTGTGTGCCGGATAGTGAATGGAGCAAACGCCTGGAAAATCCAGTAAGGCATACAGCAAGTCTTCTGATTTTTGCATTGCCCACTCAAAATAAGTTTTCTTCATGGGCAAATTGATAATTGCAAATTCACAGCCTGATACTGAAAGAAGCCTTGCTCTACCTTTGATGATGATCTGAGACATCATTTCTAAGGGTGTGAGGATTGTCTTTGGTGACCTGTAAGAAATGAAAACCCATTCAATCATTAAAAAGGGATCTTTTTGAGAGGGGTCCCATTGAAAGATGAGACCACACAGTCTCAGCTCTTGTCCTAAAATTGCAAGGAAAAAGTGTTTATCTGGCATACAGCAATGTGCCTGCCTTGTTCACAGGGCTTCTGTAATTTTTTCTAAGGCTTTGCAAGCTTCAGGTGTGAGAGACCATGGGGATCTAACGTTATTGTCCTCTTTCAACAAGTCAAAAAGTGGAGCAAGTTCATCAGCAGTGATTCCTAACACAGGTGTGACCCAGCTGATCTCTCCTAAAAGCTGTTGTAGATCCTGCAAAGTGTGAACCTCTGTCCGGATTTGCACTTTCTGAGGCACAATAGATTGTTCTGTTAATTTCCAACCCAAATATTTCCAGGGAGCAGTCTCTTGTATTTTTGATTCAGAAATCACCAGTCGTGCTTTTGTGATTTCAGCACCAACACTATCACGGGTTGTCTCCATTTGTTTCTGCGTTGGAGCTGCTATCAATAAATCATCCATATAGTGGATTATGAATGATTCTGGGAATTGCTCACAAACCGGAGATAAGGCACGGGCTACGTAATACTGGCAGATGGTTGGAGAATTTTTCATTCCTTGTGGCAAAACGAGCCAATGGTACCTTTGAAGTGGTTCCTGCAGGTTTGTGCTTGGAACAGAGAAAGCGAGGTGCATTGTCTGGGTGTAGTGGAATGTTAAAGAAACAGTCCTTTAGATCAATAATGACAAGCGGCCAGTCTCTTGGGATCATGGAAAGGTTGGGCAGGACTGGCTGTAGGGCTCCCATATCTTCAATCACTGCATTAATTTTTCTGAGATCGTGTAATAATCACCAGGTGCCAGAGGCTTTCTTGTGGATTACAAATACAGGCGAGTTCCATGGGCTGGTAGTGGGTGTGATGTGGCCTTTTTGCAGCTGTTCAGCCACTAGGTTCTTAAGAACACTCAGCTTATTGTTTGTTAGGGGCCACTGGGCTTGCCAGATGAGGGTGTCTGTTTTCCAGGTTAATTTTAAAAAGCTGAGTGTCTCAGTGACCCCTACTAAAAATCCAGTTCAATTCTGGCTCCCCATTGAGAAAGCAAATCTCTCCCCACACTGTGATTTGTCTTTGCACTACATAGGGAAGAACCAATGCCTTTTTCCCATGTGGTCCTGTAATGCTGACCACAGACTCACTCTGTAGGCATGGAGTTGCACCCTCAATGCCTGTGAGAGCACCTGGGGGAGTTATTAATTTCCATTCTGCTGGCCAGTAAGAATAATAAGAAATCACAGTAACATCTGCCCCCCTGTCCACCATTCCCTTGATTTTAACTCGAATCCCACCAACAGACAGTTCACAAGTCATCATTGGTCATTGTGTACTTATGTGTTGAATCCAAAAAACTTCAGGGTTGTCCTGATTAAATGAGGGATCATAAGGTGGCATATGCTCTGTGGTCCCCATAAACAGTGCTATAGCTTTAGCTATAGGGGCCTTAGGTGGAATATGCAAGGGAGGATAACAGGCATTAGCTAACACTCGTAGTTCTTCATAGCAGTTGACAGAAAATACACAAGGCAAAACAAGCAGTCCCAGAATACCATTCATCTCTTTGCCAATAACCAAAAAGTCCTGCCTGTATTGAGAAGTCCCAGTAATTCCTGTAGGGATATAGGTATAACTACTGTCCTTTAAAAATGTTATTGGCTTGGAGGCAGCCAAAGTGCACCAGAACCCTGGGGGCAGTAAGCCTGTGGCATAACCTGGGGTTCTGCTGGTGATGGAAGAATTGGCGTCTGGGCTGGAGTATTTACAAATCCTCCCTCGGGGTTCTGTGGTGCCATAACTTGTTTCACCACGCGGTGGCGCTCCGCGCTCGTCTTCGAGTTTTTTGAATTGTTTTTCCTGATTATATCAGGTTTGGCTCGGCACTGCCAGGAGATATGACGTCCTTTTTTACAGTTGGAGCAGCGATCCGATGTCTGTATCATTCTTCTAACTTCTGAGCCGTTCCTCATGATATGACCTGGTTTTTTTTGCAGAAATAACAGGGTCCTGATATCACAGCAGCAGGCATTACAGCCATACTGGTATTGTTTTGTTGAGAATTGAGGTGCAGAGCAGTCAGGATTTCTGTGAGATTCTGGTCACGGGCCTCTGTTTGAGCTGCCAGTGCAGCGGTTTGTGATGTCTGTGCACTAAGAACCCTTTCAAGCTGTTCTGTGAGGGTTTTTTCCCAATTCATTTGCTTGGATAGAAGCCACGTGCTGCAGACTTCCAATTTTATTGCAGGCATCTATCATTTCGGGCACTGTTGGTTTGTGCTTCGCCATGGCTTTGATGGCCCTTTTACATTCTGTATTGGCATTATTTTCACTGATGTCTCTTATCATTATCGGGCGAGTGATGTCATCAGCACACGGCCTTTCAGAAGCCTGGATTACTCTATCCACAAATGTGGTGAAAGGTTCAGCTGGATCTTGGGTAATCAGGTTGTAGGACTTTTCAAAGACTCCTGCAGGGTGAACCTGCAGAAATGCCTTGCGTGCCATTTTCTTAATATCATCTAAGGCTGCTCTGGGAAGATTCACCTGATCTTCATTTTTGTCATCGGGATGGTCACCAGATAACTTAGATATGGTCAGAGCACGCAGCTCTACATCCGTACTATCTCTGTAAGTTGCTAATATTTCTGTGAGCATCCTTTTCCACTTCAATTCCCATAGGAGATATTGTGAGTCAGTAAGCGTGACCATCGCGAGGTTTTTACAATCATTCGGTGTAAGTGTATGTCCATCCAATGTACTTTTTAGCACCTGTTTGAAATAGGGTGATGCGATGCCATTATCCCTTAATGCTTTCCTTAATTCCTTAATCTCATGAGACGGAATGGGAGACCACCTCCTGGGACCACCGGGCTGGGGATTAAAGATGACAGGCAGTGCCATCACATTAAGGCATTCATCTTTACAAATGTCCCGTCTAATTTTGTGCCAGTTCGTCAATACAGAAGCATCTTAATATTTTTGGGGTTTAAAATCTGGCGGGGTTTGAGGATGCAGCGTCGCAGTTTGAAGCTGAGATGTCTTTTGCACGATAGGCAAAGTATTTGCAGGTGTAAAATAGTTCCTTGTTTGTTCCATTATTAACGGGGGCTCTGTGGCGTCACCTCCCCCTCTGTCCTGTAGAAATGCGTCTGAACTGGGTGGATTCGGCGGTAGGTGCGGTGGTACTGCTGGAAGCTCTCGGTGTACCGGGATGGTGACTGCGGAGCCGTCATTGAAACGCTGGGATATGCGCCACATTTAGGTCCGGCGTAGGGAAAGCTGCAGAGGGATACGTTTGAGGACAGGCACTGGGACCCAGGAGCGACGTGAGAGCGCAGGCGGCGCTGGCGAGCTCCGTGCATGTGCTGCGGTCGTGTCCGGAGCGGCGGAGCTCATCATGGCGGGCGGCTGCATGGCGGGCTGCGGGCGGCCGGCTCCGGCCAGTTCTAGGGAGGGTGGAGCAGTGCTGGCATAGGCGGGCAGTGGAGCTGTGTTCGGGGGACCAGCAGTGGGAGTCGGGAGCGGGGCGGACTGCTCTGGACCGAGAGGGGCCGGGCAGGGCAGAGACGCGCTGGCGGGCACGGACTGCGGCGCTGTCTGCGAGAGAGCCGTGTCTGCAGCGGGAGACAGAGACGGGGCTGCAGCGGGGGGCCGGATCAGAGACTCATCGGGTGGCGTGGGAGCTGCACACGCAGTCATGGCCAGGGCCATATGCGGTACAGGCGCCCCGGCGGATCCGGCGGCGGTGACCGGGGGCCGCGCCGCTGCTAGCGACACGGAATAGCCGCCGAGCAGCGGCGGCTCGGCCGCGGCCACGCTCCGGACGGGACGGTGCGAGCGGCGGCTCCACGGCCAGCGCGGCTGCGGGGCCATGGCCAAGCGGAAACGCTTTGCCGCAGGCGAGCTCCGGCGGCTGGTTCACTGTCCAACAGGCTCCCCCCAGTTCGGGAAAGGGGACCGTCCCCGGGGGCGCCTGCACGGAGTGAAACGGCGCGGTCTGGCTGGTCGGGGCTGGGGATTGCAGCAGGGGTGTGTTTATCAAAGCCGTGGACACAGCAGAGTGCTGGGCATGTAACGCGCCGGGCACAATGGGCTCCACGTGCGTAATGGCGGCGGCGCCTGGCGGTGGGGGGGGCAGGGGAAGCCATGGGCAGGGGGAAGGAGGGCAGGGGCGGCGCGGCGGCAGCAGCAAGCAGCGCGGTCGCGGCGGGGGCAGGGGCGGGCAGGCACGCAGGGGCGGGGTCGGTACGCGGCTGCACGGGGGCTGGGAGCCGGGACAGGGACGGCTGCGGCCACCGAGGGGGCGAGGCTAGGACGCGGCGGAACGGCGGGCGGAAACGCGAGGATGGCATCCGAGGCGGGGGGATGAGGGGGGGAAGCCACCGGCAGGGCAAACGCAAGGGGTCCGGGAGCCGCGGGAGGGGCAGAGACAGTTTTCCCTTGTATCTGACAAGAACCAGTCAGTGTTGGATTAGCAGATTTTTCAGCAATAAGCAAATTTATATATCTTTGTGAAACACACACGTAAAGACAAAAAGCCCCGGGAAAGTTCTCTTTCCCTTCTGGCCTCTCACAGAGTAACACCAGCCCAGGCCCCTCCAAGCTGCCCGGGCAGGGGCAGGCGGGCTCTGACTCAGAGTTCAGGAAGCTGCCGGGACCGCCCCGCTGCCCCCGGGGCTGTGGGAAAACAACCGAGCCCTGTTCTGGCAAGGACCCACAGCCTTGTCTGCTGGGCAGGGTGGAGGAAGAACCCCCGGCCCGCGGCTGGAACTGAGTGCAGCAGGTGCTGGAGAACAGCCATGAATCCAGAAACTCATCACCGCTCCTCTGGCTAAACCCCACAGTCCTCACCCAGCCCAGCGTGGCCTTGAAAGACTCTTTATTGTAAATAGCTCCGACCGCCCCACCTGGAAAATATCACAAAACCCTCTGCTGCCCGGGCCATGCATTAACTCTTTCAGTGCCTAAAACAAACCTCTACAGGTACTTTATTGTCTCTCCTAAATTTAATAAAAAACAAAACATCAAAAACTAAAATAGCAATATGCATAGAAACAAGATAAAAACACCTTAATCAAACAAAAAGAAAAGTCAAATCCCAAATACAGGAAGAAGAAAAGTCATGAAGTAAAATTTCTCTTGTTTTAAACTATGGAGAAAAAACACTTTTTTCCCTTTAACATATCAAAATGTTATGAATTGAATATGACTGTTCTAACTGTAAATATAAACAAAAGCATTAATATTAAAGTAAACAAATGTAAAAATTGCTGTAACCCCCTAAGTTTAAATAATAAAATAATCCCTTATGGTTTCCCCCCCAAAAAATAAAAAGAAAAATTAATGCTCTCAAAAATAAGGTAAACTTTTGCTTAAAAATATAATCCTTAAAGTGTGCCTCATAAACTAATATAGTCCAGCAAAAAAAGTTGTGAGATCAACTGTTAGTCTAAAAAAAGGGTTTTTACACAGTAATCAGATTTCCATTCCCCGGGAACACCAAAACCACAGGAAATCTATTTCTTGTGAAGAAATCTTCATAGACTGAAAAAAAAAGTCTCCTCTATCTAGTAAATTAGTAAAAAACTATTTTAAAGATGGTAAACAAACGGAGTTGGTTTTTGTATATTTTCAGTATTAGAAAAATAGTGTGTGGAGGAAAACAAGTATTCTCAAGCTTTATTCTAAATTATTTTTTCTTATGCTTTTAAGTGATAAAATTTCTCTTTATACTATTTAAAGTTAAACCTGGTCTTGCCTTCTTGCTAATCCTATCTCACAACAAAAAAAGTTTAAATTAATAAACTAAATCTAACCTCAGCTATCCCACTATTCATATTTCATATTCCCCAAGCGTGTCTTCCACAGCCAAATGTTTATTAACTGGGGTAAAGACCAAGATTTTGGAGACAGTGAAGTAGAAACCCCTCCAGAAGAGGTTCTTCCCTCCCACCAGGGCATGCAGATCCTCAGCTTGCACAGGCACATGATGCAGTGTGCTTCTGGTTAATGGTGTGTTCTGTTATTGCCCAAGTTAATGGTTTAGTCCAAAATTATACCCTCCCACCCTCCTTATGATCTGTCCTGAATTACCTGTCAATGCTGTTTTGTGCCAACCCCCTGCTTGGAATTCCCCTTTGGAAATTCCCTAAAATTGGATGTCTCATCAGTCCATGGTGACCCAGTTTTCCCCCCTACCTCTCTCATTGGACAATGCCTTTGTGAACCCCTACCCTTTATCCCTCCTCAGCATCTCTTCAATTTGTACCTTCCCCTTGAACCTCCCCCATATTTATGTTGTTGCACCTTCACCTTTTTTGTCTTTTGTACCACAGATTCCCCAGAGTAAGAAATCCTTTTTATCTTATGCAAAAGACCTTCCCTTCCTCCTTGTCCCTCTCAAATGCAATCTGAGAGCCAAAAGGTTATGGAGCAATGGCTTGAGCCACGTCTAAGGCCTCCTGTTCCCCAAGTGTGACCCACTCTAGGCATGGGGCCCTAGTGGCAAAGTGAGTGCAGCACTGGCTGTTGTGACAGTGCCCTGCCTCTGGTCTCACTTGGGTTTCTGACTGGCTCTGAGGCAGGGGCTGCCATTCCTCACTTGTGGGGAGACCAGAGCCCCCAGACCCTCACCCAGCGTGCAGGCACTGCCTGGCAGCGCTCCGTCCACCGGCACGGTCGCGCTCTGAGTCTCGGCCACTGCGCCACTGCTGCTGCTGCTGCTGCTTCATTTGCTTTTAGCACACCCAGAGCTCACTGTTAGGCCACGATGGCCTCCAGTTCTGCCCTCTTCCCATCCCTGTGTGGGGATGGAGCACTGCTGTGCTTTCAGGAAGCTCTTTGTGAACACTTCCAGCATTGCAAGCTCCTTTGTCCTATATGGATGCTAGCCAGGGAATCCCTCAAGGCTGGGCTCAGAGCATACTCAAGCTGGCTCTTCTAAAACCCAGGCTCCTTGTCCCCTTCAGCGTGCTCAGCACGGCTTTTAACCCCACAGTGTTGTGCAAGGGACCTGCACGACAGGGACCTTTGCAGCCTGAGCTGTCCTTGTTCTTCTCTGTCCATGCACAGAGAACGGCAGCAGGGCCCTGTGTGTCCCAGGGCTCAGGTTTGGTGCCGCTCAGGCTCCACAGAGATGTGGGTAAAGTGAGCAAACCAAACTTTATGAAGGGAAGGCGAAGCAAAGGGGTGAGCTGGAAGGCAAAACAGGGTATGGGCAGGGCCTGAGGAATGGAGGGAGGGAGCTGCCAACAGGGAGGGAGTCGGCAGGAGCTCCTGGAGCTTGCCACAGGCTCAGCTGTGAGCAGCAAGAGCTGTGCCTGGAGCTGCAGCTGGTCCGTCTGCTCTGCAGATGGTCCATCTTCAATGGGCAGGTCGCTGAAGGACAGTGGTTCTTCTGATCCAGCAGACGAAGTTCGGCAGATCTTCTGTCGAACTTGCAGCTGGATAACCTGCCTCATAAAGCAGGGGCTCTTGTCCTCCTCAGGGCTTGAAGGGCTGCAGAGAGAGAAAGCAGAACCACAGTCAGAGGCCGGACTGCTGGGAATCCAAGGAAACCTTCCTGCCAGGGCCATCCCACCCGGCTCCTGCCATGCCACGAAGGAGCAGGAGACCAGGGCACGGGCCAGAAGGTGCTGGCCACGGATCCCCCGTGTCCCTGAGAGCTCTCCGTGCTCGGCCCGCACCGCCCCTCGTCCACACAGGCCGCAGAGCCCTCCGCAGCCAGGCAGCGATTGTAGCTCCGTGCCCGGCATTTGCAGCTGCCCCCGGTGGCCCCGCTGCCACGAGGGCGGCTGCCCTCACTCACCCTCGCTGAGGACCTGCAGCTCCTCCTCGTGTCCCCTCAGGAGCGTTCCGGCGAGCCCTGGCAACACAGAGCCCGTGTCGGCCCCAGCGGCACAGCTGCCCCCAGGGGCGCTGCCAGCCCTGCGGCCACACGGCCTCGTCCCCCGGGCAGGGCTCAGCCCGGGCCCCTGGCGCATCGTGCCGCCCCAGGGCACGGCTGCGGGAGGGCGGCGGCAGCGCCGAGGGCAGGCGGGGCTGCACCGCGCCGGGCCCGGCTCCCGCTGCCGGGGCAGCAGCCGGGCCGGAGGCGGGGAGGGACGGCGGGCTGGCGGCTCACCGATGAGCCTGAGGGCCGCCTGTCGCAGGCGCGGCTGCGGGCTCTGCAGGCACGGCAGGGCCCAGCGCAGGTGCTCGGCCGCTCGGCTCTCGTCCTGTAGCAGCTGCGGAGAGCGCCAGGAGGGAAAGCTCGGCACGGGCTCTGCCCCTCGGCCGGGCGCTCCCTGCGCCCAGCCCCGGCCTCCCCGGCCCGCACAGCCCCGAGGCCCGGCCGGGCCGGGACTCCGTGGGCACCCGGCTCGGGGCCGGAGGAGCCCGGCCGAGAGCCCACGCGGCCCAGCGAAGGGAGCAGCCCCTGTGTAGGGCGCAGGCTGCGGCTGCCCTGGCTGCAGCGCTGGGCAGGGCCACAGCTGCCGGCCCCACACGCTGAGCTCCGGGGGCAGGGGACTTCTCCAGCCTGCGGCTGGGGCTTCCAGGCTGGCCTTACCAGGCACTTGGCGACCTTCATGCGCCACGGCTGGCTCAGCAGCTCCTCCAGATCCCTCCTCCCCAGGAAGCGTGCTGCGCGAAGCAGGGTTTCGCCAGAGGCCTGGAGAGCAGTAGAGAGCCAGAGGTGGCACCAGAGCCCAGGGCATGGGACCCACATCCCTGTGCCAAGGCCAGGGCAAGGCTGGAGCCCACGAGGCACCAGGGGAAGAGGCAGCCAAGCCCCTGCCGGAGATGCAGCAGCACGACACAAAAGCCTCACCTTCGCCACGCACCGGTTCTCGTTATGCCAGTGCAAGAAGAGGGGAAGCAGGCTCTGGCTCACAGTTCTGGTGAGAGCTTTTTTCCCCTCTTCCACTACCAGCTCCATAACTTTGCTGAAGACCTGGATGGAGAGCAGCTGCACGTGGCTGTTGTCCTGGAGGAAAGGAGAAGAGCTCAGCACCAACTAGTCCAGGCCCAGTGCGGCAAAGGCCCAAAACTGCCCAGGGCACAAAGTTTCCAGGCAGTGTCCAGCGCCCGTGGGCTCAGAACCTTACATTGTCAAAGTGTGGGAGGAGTGGCTCAGCCAGCTTCTGGGCAGTGGCGCTGGGTATCTTAAGGTCCTTCTCCTGGAGCATGTGGGCGAGCACAGAGAGGGTCATCCACACCATCTCTCCATCTGGATCACCCAGCTGCTCCACCAGGTGTTGGTAGACGCCGCGTATTCCTCCGCTCTGTGTGCAACACAAGGCTGTGCTGTGAAGCCCTGGAGGGCTGCAGCACCAACAGGGCCCTGGCCCTGCAACTCCACGCAGCTGCCTCAGGGCCCAGAGGCCAGAGGCCTGTGCCAAGGCACTGGGGGCAGCTGAAGCAGGAGGCAGAGAGCTGGGAGCAGCTGCCTCAGCTGCCGAATTCCAGGCAAGCCCAAGGGGCTGCGTTGCCCAGCCCCCTGCTGCCAGCGCGGCTTCAGCCACTGCCCCCTTCTCACCAGCGAGGGCTCCTTGCTGAGCACCACGAGGCCTCTGAGCTCCAGGCGCAGCCTGTCCCTGCTCTCGCTCGGCAGGTGCCTGGACATGACTGACAGGGCACTGTGCCCCTGTTTGCTCAAGTCCAGGCACTGCAGGACCTGAAAGGCACAGGACAGTGACAGGGACCCGGCCGCTGGGAGTGCAGAACTGCCCAGGGCCGGGCCCAGGCGGCAGCACCGGGCGCGCACCGTGCCAGGCGGCTGCGGCTCCCAGAGCCAGAGAGCTGGGAGGCAGCTCAGCCAGGCAGCGCTGGCCCTCAGGCTCACCTCCACAAAGAACACCAGGGCCGGCAGATCCCAGCGCGGCTGCCCCCCGATGAGCAGGCTGAGCAGGTGCCTGGCGATGCTGCAACACAAGGGGCTCGAGCCACGGCGCATCTCCCTGGCAGGAGGAGAAAGGCACCAAAGTCCTGAGCCGGGCGGGCAAACCTCTCCCAGGACTGACTCACAGAGGTGTGGGACCTTTGCCCAGCACCCTGTGAGGGGACGTGGGCCCTTTGGGAGGCGGCTGCTCCTGGGAGCCCTCCTCTCCCAGCCTTTTCCAGGCTGCTCGGCCGTCCCTCGGTGCCAAGGCCCTCTGGCCACGACCACGGGGAGCGTGTGGGGCACTCCGGGCACAGGGCACCAATGCTGGCAGCGGGGAGAAGGGAGACTCACCTGGCCAGCAGCCCCACTGCATAGTGCTGGGTCTCAGCACAGAGCAGGGTGTCCCAGACCCGCCTGCGCTCCAGAGCCACCAGCTTCTTATCACAGCCCAGCAGGCAGAGCAGAGCCTTCATGGTCTGCACTGCAAACCTGTGGCCAGAGCAAAGGCCAGGTCACGCTGGGAGCAGTGACCCTGGCCACAAGGGCATGGGAAGGACAGGGTGACTGGGACCTGTTGGGCTTGCTGGGAAGGCGGTGTTCCTCCCGGCACGCTGTCCAGAAGTTCTCAACATCCTGTGGCATCTGCTCTGTTGTGCTGAAGATTTGGAAGAGCAGAGCCACGAAGACACGGGCAGAATAAGAGACCATTGTGTGGTGCCACTGGGGCATGTGGACAGTCACCCAGAGCACCAGAGTTGCCTGCAAAAGACAGAGCAGCCCGAGGCAGTGCTCAGTGCCGAGGTGTCCGTGTGGCAGGGCCCAAGGGGAGACGCAGGGGGAGCACCCGGCCTGCTGCCCCTGAGCCTGTCCCTAGCCCAGCCTTCAGCCCAGTGCCCGAGGCTGGGAGCTGCAGGGCACTGGGCAGAGCATGGAGAGCTGCTGGAGAGGGGAACTGGAGGGCAAGCAAAGGCCAGTGTCAGAAACTCACTGCCAGTGCAAAGATGGCCTCGTTGTCCTCTTTGATGAAGAACATGCTGTACACTGGCCTGTCTTCCATCACGAAGAGCAGCTCTGGAAGCACCTTCTGCACTGCTGGTCCCGATGAGCCGATGGTTTTCCACATCAAGGCAGCAGCTCTGTGGGACCAGAGCTGTGCATCAGTACCAAGCCCCATGCAGCTGAGTGGGGCCGGGTGACAGAGCCCCGGTGCCCTGAGGGGCAGGGAGGGAGCATGGCAGAAGGATCAGCAAACAGGGTGGCTCAAGGGGCCCAGAGCTCTCTGAGTGTCTGGCAGACCCCACTGGACAGACTGTGCAGGGCAATGGCCCTACAGGCCAGTGAAGCCTGAGCTCTCTGGGCACCTGTGCCGCATACCTGTCACACAATGGGGCACAGCGCAGGAGGCTCATCACCACATTAGCTGGGTGTTCTTCAGCCAGCCTCAGAAGGTCATTTTGCAGCCCAGCATCCACAGTTCCACAGGACACAAGTCTCTGGTGAATGTTCCTCACCGTGTCTGGCACCTGGAGGAGGAACAGGGAAGATTTGGAGTGCTGTCCATGGGAGCCTCTGGCCCCGCTCACTCACCAGATCGCCCCAGTGCCGGATGCGCTTGACGGCCACCTGCGAGCCAAGGGGCAGCAGCAGGCTGAGCTCGCCGCCTGGCACGCCGCGCTCCAACCTCCCCTTCCTCGTCTTCTTCTTCCTCCTCCTCCTCCTCCCTCCTTCTCCCTCCTCCTCCGCCCCTGCCACTCACCGTGGTGCCGTCTGCGAGCCGGGTGACCGGGAAGATGCTGCCAAAGCCTCCGCTGTCCAGCAGCGAATCCATCCGGAACCGCTCCTGCAACGCCTCCTGCGACTCCCCTGCGGGCAACACGCGGCTGTCAGCGCTCGGCCCGGGGCCAGACACGGCCCCCGAGCGCCCCCTGAGCGTCCTGGGTTGGGCATTCCCACCCGCCCCGAGCCCCTGCGGAGCTCGGGCTGAAGGAGCCACAGCGGGGGAGGTGGGAGCGGCCGCACCACGTGTGCCCTCCGTGGGGCCCGGGAGGAGCCGGGGATGGGGTTGGGACTGGGGATGGGGCTGGGGATGGGGCTGGGACAAGCGATGCCAAAGAGAAGTGATGCCCAGCCAACAGCGCCACAGCCAGGACAGCGAGAGCCGGGCGGAGGCGACACCGGGGGAGGATGGGCGAGGCCGGGGATGGGGCCGACGACGGGGCAGGGGCAGCCCCGCCCGGGGCCGGGGGCGGGCTCGGAACATGGCCCGGAACGGGAAGAGGGGAGAAGGGAAAAGAGGGAGAGGGTTGGGGAAAGCGACTCCGAGGAAAAGAAGGAACAAGAGATCCAAAGGATATGTAGACTCGCTGATGCCGCTGGCGCCGCCGCTGCTGCTGCCGCTGCTGCCGCTGCTGCTGCCGCTGCCGCTGCTGCTGCCGCTGCTGCCGCTGCTGCTGCTGCCGCTGCTGCCGCTGCTGCTGCCGCGTGTTCGCTTGGCCGCGTGTCCGTTCCACGGTCGCCCCACTCGCCCCATGGCCGAGCCCCGCGCGCCCCGGGGGCAGCCCCTGAAACTGTCCCAGCACGAGCCGGGGCTGGGCCGGGGGCTCCCCGCAGAGCTGGGGCCGGGCCGGGGGCCGGGGCACCGGCCAGAGGCCACGGCACCACACCGGGAGCCTGAGGCCGAAGGAGAGATTAGTTAACTTGATCCACTGTGAATTGAGAAAGCGAAATAACTTTTCATTGGTTTCCCGAGCTGTCCATCACTCAATCAGCTCTCTGATTGGTCCCCGCAGCTCACAGGGGAGGCCCCCAGACGCGGGACAGCCCCTCCCACTCCCCGGCCTCACGTTGCTTCCCTCAGGCGAAATCCGCCCCTCCCCCAGCACGCGAAACCCACACAAAGACAAAAACAATAAAGAAAAATATTCTTCTCTCCGGGTACTTGAAGTTCAGCCAAGAGCACACACTAACTCAGACAAGACTTCCCTAAATGCATCAACATGTTGAGTATTCATTGACAATTCCCGATGGGCTCTCCCGGGGGTCCCTGCGGGGGTTCCACCCGGGGGGGGCTCGGACGGGGCTTGGCCCAGACCCCCCCGGGACCCTCCCCAAAAAACCGCCCGGGACCCCCCCCAAAAAACCGACTGGGACCAGGTCAGTGACTGGGGGAGGGTTCCGGCTCTTTTTGGGGGGTCTCGGTGTTTCGGGGGGGTCTCGGTATTTTTTTTTTGGGGGGGGGGTCGTCCCGATATTTGGGGGGGTCCCGATTTTGGGGATTCTCGGTATGGGGGGGGGAGTCCCAGGATTGGGGATCCCGATATTTGGGGGGGGTCCCGCTATTTTTGGGGGGGGGAGTCCCGGTATTTGGGGCGGGTGTCGATATTTGGGGGGCGGTCCCGGTATTTGGGGAATCGCGACTGTTTTGGGGGTCCCGGTATTTGGGGGACTCCCAATATTTGGGGGGTCCTGGTATTTTTTGGGGGGGTCCCAGTATTTAGGAGGGGGGGGTCTCTATTTTTTTGGGGGGGTTCCCGATATTTGAGGGGGTTCCGGTATTTGGAGAACTCCCAATATTTGGAGGGTCCCGGTGTTTTTTTGGGAGGGGTCCCGATATTCCGGGGAGGGGCAATATTTGGGGGTCCCGGCTCTTTTTGGGGGGTCCTGGAGTTTGGGGGGTTCCAATATTTGGGGGGGGTCCCGATATTTGGGGGATCCCGGTAATTTTTGGGGAGGGGGGGGTTTCGGCTTTTTTTGGGGGTTCCCAGTATTGGGGGGGGCCTGATATTTGGGGGGGGGGGTCGCTCCTGTTATTTTTGGGTTCTCGTATTTTTGGGGGGTTCCCTCTATTTTTGGGATTCGTTTTTGGGGGGTTCATTATTTTGGGTGTTTTTAGGATTTCCCGTATTTTTCGGGGGGTTCTCGCTATTTTTGGGGGGGGTGGTCTCTGTATTTTTGGGGTTCCCAGGGTTTATTTTGGGGTCCCTGTGCTGCTTTTGGGGTTCCCTGTATTTTTTGGTGTTCTCTCTGGTTTTGGGGTTCTCTGTATTTTCGGGTTCCCTGTGCTGCTTTTGGGGTCCCCGGTGCAGTTTTGGGGGTCCCTGTGCTGATTTTTGGGATCCCTGTGCTGATTTTGGGGTCTTTGTTTTTGGGGTTCCCCCGCTGATTTTTGGGGTTCTCACTGTTTTTGGGGTCCCTGTGTTTATTTTGAGGTCGCCGTGCTGATTTTTGGAGTCCCTGTGCTGATTTTTGAGGTCTCTGTTTTTGGGGTTCTCTCTATTTTTGGGGTCTCTCTGTATATGGGGGTTCTCTGTGTTTTTGGGGGTCCCAGTGTCTGATTTTAGGGGTTCCGGTATTTTTTTTGGGGTCTCAATTTTTGGGCTCTGTGGTTTTTGGGTCTCTGTTTTTGGGGTCCCTGTGTTTATTTCGGGGTCTCTGTTTTTGGGGTGTCTCTGTATTTGGGGGTTCTCTGTATTTTTGGGGTTCTCTCTGTTTTGGGTTCCCCGTGTTTATTTTGGGGTCTCCCCAGGCCGGGGGGCGGGGCCGGCAGCGCCGGTGCCCATGAGCCGGATGGGCCGGGCAGCGGCCATGGGAGGGACTGGGGGAACTGGGAATGGGAACTGGGGAGACTGGGATGGACTGGGAGGGACTGGGAATGGGAAATGGGCGAATTGGGAGGGACTGGGGGAACTGAGGGGACTGGGAGGGACTGGGAGGGACTGGGGGGGACTGGGAATGGAAATGGGCGAACTGGGAGGGACTGGGGGAGACTGGGAATGGAAATGGGGGCATTGGGATTTTGGGGTCCCCCATTGGTGTCCCCCACCTGCCCAGTTTGGAATGGGGTCTGGGGTCTCTGGAACTGGGTCTGGGGTCTCTGAAATTTGGTCTGGGGGCTCTGTTTGGAATTGGGTCTGGGGTCTCTGGAATCAGGTCTGGGGTCTCTGGTGTCAGTTTTGGCTCCCCCAGGGCTGGCGCTGGAATTGGGTCTGGGGGCTTTGGCCGGAGCCACCCGGATGCGGCTGTGGGGGCAGGAGCAGCGCCAGGGTGAGTTTGAGACCCCCGACCCAAAATCCCCCTGAGACCCCAGATCCAACTGGGGACCCCCAAAATCCCCTCCAAATCCCCACCCCCCCACCAATTTTGGGTCCTCCCCTCCTCCTCCTCCCCAATTTGAGGTCTCTTCCCTCCCCAGTTTCGGGGTCCCCCCCCAAATTTGGGGTCTCTCTCCCCAATTTAGGGTCTCCCCCCTCCCCAATTTTGGGGTCTCTCCCCCCCCAGTTTGGGCCTCCCCCCTCCCCAATTTAGGGTCTCCCCCTCCCCAATTTTGGGGTCTCTCCCCCCCAATTTGTGTCTCCCCCTCCCCAATCTGTGTCTTCCCTCCCCAGTCTGTCTCCCCCTCCCCAGTTTTGTCTCCCCCTCCCCAGTTTTGTCTCCCCCTCCCCAGTTTGTCCCCCAGGCTCCCCCCTGCTGTCAGCAGCCGCTGCCGAGCGTTTGGTGCCGCGCTGAGCCGGGCCAGGGGGGCGGCGCTGAAACTGGGACAGCTGCTGAGCATGGCAGGTGGGACCGCAAAACACCCCAAAATCACCCCAAAATAAACCCAAAAATATCCCAAAATAACCCAAAAACCATCCCAAAAATATCACAGAAATATCCCATAAACGTCACAAAAATATCACACAAATATCACAGAAATATCATACAAATACCACAGAAATATCCCAAACTGGGACAGCTGCTGAGCATGGCAGGTGGGACCCCAAAATCACCCCAAAATCCCCCCAAAATAAACTCGAAAATATCCCAAAATAACCCAAAAACCATCCCAAAAATATCACGGAAATAACCCCAAAATATCCCAGAAATATCACAAAAACACCCCAAAAATATCCCAAACTGGGACAGCTGCTGAGCATGGCAGGAGGGACCCGAAACACCCCAAAACACCCCAAAATATCCCAGAAATATCCCATAAACATCACAAAAATATCACAGAAATATCCCAAAAATACCACAGAAATATCCCAAACTGGGACAGCTGCTGAGCATGGCAGGTGGGACACCAAAAACACCCAAATCACCCCCAAAACACCCCAAAATAACCCAAAAACCATCCCAAAATCACCCCAAAAATATCACAAAAACATCCCAAAAACACTCAAAAAAAATCCAAAAAACATCCCAAAATCACCCCAAAATATCACATAAACAACCCAAAAAACATCCCATAAACAACTCAAAATCACCCCAAAAATATCCCATTAACACCCCAATAGATTTCTCAAAATCACCCTAAAAACACCCCAAAACATCCCAAATTTATACCAAAACCACCCCAAAAATATCCCAAAACAATCCCACAATCACCCCCAAACCACCGAAAAAATATCCCAGAAATATCCCAAAACCACCCCAAAATCACCACAAAAACACCCCCAAAATAGCCCAAAATACACCAAGAACATCCCATAACCCCATAAACCACCAAATCCCAAAAACTCCATAAACCCAGAATCCCATAACCCCATAACCCCACAAACCCATAACCCCAAAATCCCATAACCCCACAATCCCATAACTGCACAGTCCCATAACCCCACAATTCCATAACCTCATAATCCCACAATTCCATAACCCCATAACCCCACAATCTCACAACCCCACAATTCCATAACCCCACAATCCCCTAACCCCATAATTCCACAATCCCATAATCCCATAACCCCACAAACCCATAACCCCACAGTCCCACAATCCCATAACCCCACAGTCCCACAATCCCACAATCCCATAACCCCACAATCCCACAATCCCATAACCCCACAGTCCCACAATCCCATAACCCCACAATCCCACAATTCCATAACCCCATAACCCCACAATCTCACAACCCCACAATTCCATAACCCCACAATCCCATAACCCCATAATTCCACAAACCCATAATCCCATAACCCCACAATCCCATAACCCCACAGTCCCACAATCCCACAATCCCATAACCACACAATCCCATAACCACACAATCCCACAATCCCATAATCCCACAGTCCCGCACAGACTCGTCGGTTCTGACCCCACAGCTGCAGCAGATCCTGGTGCGGCTCCGGCAGAGCGCAGAGCCCATGCCGGGCTGGCAGACCCGGGTAGGGGATTGGGGTTTATAGGGTTTTTATAGGATTTATTGGGTTTATAGGGTTTTTATAGGATTTTATTGGGTTTTATAGGGTTTATTGGGGTTTATTGGGGTTTATTGGGGTTTGTTGGGGTTTGGCTCCGGCAGAGCGCAGAGCCCATGCCGGGCTGGCAGACCCGGGTAGAGGACTGGGGTTTTTATCCTGTGTCAGGATTTGGAACCAGCTCCTGGAATTCCAGGATTCTATGGGGCTTTTATAGGATTCTATAGGATGTAATGTGTTTTTATGATAATTTAGTGGACTTTCGCCGGGTTTTAATTTCCATAATTTGGGGAATTTTTGGGATCCCCAGGCTGTGCTGGAGGAGAAGCTGAGCCGCGATTTGGGACCAGCTCCAGGAATTCCAGGATTCTATGGGATTTTTATAGTTTTTAATGTGATTTTTTGATATTTTATAGTATTTTATCATTTTTAATGTGACTTTATGTTACTTTTTGGGATTTTCACCTGGCTTTTTTTGGAATTCTGGGATATTTTGATAATTTTGGGAATTTTTGGGATCCCCTGGCTGTGCTGGAGTGGGAATTGGGTCAGGATTTGGCACCAGCTCCAGAAATTCCCGAATTCTATGGGATTTTTATAGGATATTACAGATTTTAATGTGATTTTATGATAATTTATTGGATTTTCACCGGGTGTTTTTTGGAATTTCGGTAATTTTGGATAAGGAGAAGGAGCCGGGCCCGGGCTGGCGGGAGCAGCTCCTGGAATTCTAGTATTCTATGGGATTTTTATAGTTTTTAATGTGATTTTTTGATATTTTATAGTATTTTATAGCTTTTAATGTGACTTTATGTTACTTTTGGGGATTTTCACCTGGCTTTTTTTGGAATTCTGGGATATTTTGATAATTTTAGGAATTTTTGGGATCCCCTGGCTGTGCTGGAGTGGGAATTGGGTCAGGATTTGGGACCAGCTCCAGAAATTCCCGGATTCTATGGGATTTTTATAGGATTTTAATGTGATTTTATGATAATTTATTGGATTTTCACCAGGTGTTTTTTGGAATTTCGGTAATTTTGGATATTTTTGGGATCCCCAGGCTGTGCTGGAGGAGGATCTGGGCCCGGGCTGGCGGGAGCAGCTCCTGGAATTCCAGGATTTCCCTGGGGCAGGTTCACCGCGCGCGGCTCCGCGATGGCCACCAGGGGGCGCTAAAGGTGCAGGTGGGAATGGAAGAAATAGAAATAAAAATAAAAGTGAGAATAAAAATGAGAATAGGGATAATAGTGACGGGGATGGGGGGATTTGGGGAGGGAAATGGAGAATTGGGGGGGAAAATGGGACTTTTGGGGGAAAAATGGGAATTTTTTGGGTCAGAAATGGGAATTTTGGGGAGAAAAAGCCCCAGGAATTTGGGAAATTGGGGGAACTCTTCGTGGAGAAAATGGGGGAAAATGGAATTTTGGAAAAAAACAGAAAATTGGGGGAATTTGGGGGGAATGGGAATTTTGGGGTAAAAAAATGGGAATTTTGGGGTGAAAAATGGGAATTTTGAAAAAAAAAACCCCAGGAATTGGGAAATTGGGGGAATTTGAAGGAATTTTTGGGGAAAATGGGAATTTGGGGGGGGGGGAAAATGGAATTTGGGGAAAAAAACCCAGGAATTTGGGAAATTGGAGGGACTTGGGGAAAATGGGAATTTGGAGGGTAAAATTGGGATTTTGGGAGGGGAAAATAGAGATTTGGGGGGGACAATGGAAATTTTGAGGGGAAAAATGGGAATTTTGGAAAACAAGTCCCAGGAATTTGGCAAATTGGGGAATTTGGGGGAAAAATGGGAATTTGGGGGGGAAATGGATATTTGGGAGGAGAGAAAGGGGAATTTTGGAGAGAAAATAATAATTTGGAGGGGAAAATGGGGGGACAAATGGGAATTTTTGGAAAAAAAACCCCCAGTAAATTGGGGGAATTTGGGCGGAAAATGGAGATTTGGGGGGGGAGAAATGGGAATTTTGGGGGGGAAATGGGAATTTTGGGAAAAAACCCAGGAATTTGGGAAATTGGGGGAATTTGGGGGAAAAATGGGAATTTGGGGGGAAAAATTGAGGGAAAATGGGAATTTTGGGAAAAAAAACCCCAGAATTTGGGAAATTGAGGGAATTTGGCAAATTGGGGGAATTTGGGGGAAAAAAACAGGGGGAAATAGGAATTTTTGGGGAAAATGGGAATTTTGGAGTGGAAAATGAGGGAAAAAGGGAATTTTGGAAAAAAACCCAGGATATTGGGAATTTGGAGGGAATTTGGGGGGAAAATGGGACTTTTTGGGGAAAAATGGGGATTTGGGGAAAAATGGAAATTGGGGGAAAATGGGAATTTGGAGCGAATTTGGGAAAAATGGCATGGAAATTTTGGGGAAAACAGGAATTGGGGGATTTTGTGGGGATTTGGGTGGAAATTTTGGGATTTGGGATGGGAGTTTGGGGACTGGGGCAGAGCTCCAGTACTTGTTTTTTCCAATAAAATCCGCACTACTGGGGGGTGGGTGAGCTGCTGTATGTGTTTTGTCTCCAAGGAAGCAGCACTAGTGGGGCAAAGGGGATGCTGTAATGGTTTTGTCTACAATGGAGCAGCACTGCTGGTGAGGGGGCTGCAGTACTGGTTTTCTTCCCAAGGAGTCAGCGCTACTGGTGCTGGGAGCTTCAGTACCGTTTTTGTCCACAAGGAGGCAGCACTAGTAGGGAGAGGGGGCTACAGTACCGGTCTTTTTCTCCGCAGGGGCACAGCACTTCGGGCGGGGGGGGGGGGGGGTTCCAGTATGGGTTTTGTCCACAAGGTAGCAGCACTAATGGGGGGGCTGCAGTACCGGTTTTATCCACAAGGAAGCAACAATACGGGAAGGGGGGCTGCAGTACATGTTTTGTCCAAAGGGGTCTGCACTACTGAAAGGTGGGGGCTGAAGTACCGGTTTTGTCGAAAACGGGGCAGCACTACTGAGGGAGGGGGACTGCAGTACTGGTTCTGTTCACAAGGGGGGCAGCACTGGTGGGGAAGGCCTGCAGCACCAGTTTTGTCTACAAGTGAGCAGCGCTACTGAAATGGGGGGGGCTGCAGTAGCAGTTTGGTGCACAAGGGGACAGCACTACTTGTGGGGAGGCAGCACTACCAGGCTTTTTGCACAAGGGGGCAGCACTACTGATGGGGGGGGCTGCATTCCTTGTTTTGTCCACAAGAAAGCAGCACTATTTTGGGGGAGGCGGTAGTACTGTTTTGTCCATAAGGGGAGCAGCAATACTGAAGGGGGGGGGTTTGCACTACCATTTTTGTCCACAATGGGACAGCT